>NC_088357.1:39035000-39280000 GCF_036884655.1 Musa acuminata AAA Group
GGCAAAGGTAGCTACTACAATGATGTAGCTACTAACCGTGAAGGGCTGCTAATCTGCAAGGAACAAGACATATGCTGAATACGTGCTGCATTTGTTGCGTCGTGATTGTGAACCTCCATGGCATGGCATGTTTATAATCTCGTGCAAGACATTCTCACTTTTTTTCCTTTTTTTTTTCAGATATAAAATTTTTCATGATTTTTGCAAAGAAAATATATGTGTTAATTCCTTAAGCATTGGTTTTTTTTTTGTTGCTTAGTGAATTAAAAATTTTCTTTTTGGATAAAAAAAAGTCTCAACCACTCACAAACATACGCACTAAATTTCTTCTTTTTACAAAAAAAAAAAGAGTCCCAACTAACTACTCACAAACATAATCTAAACCAAAGATTTTATAAATCGATGCATTGTTTTGCTATATTTGTCGATTGTTTTGAAGTTCTTTAACACTTAAATTAGGCACAAATAAGCATTAATTTTCAACAAAATATTGAAAACAAAAAGGAACCCACCCTTCGCACAATCATATTTTGTTATTCGAATTGTTGAAACAGATTTAATTAAATCATTAATTAATATTGTGAGCATAAAAAACTATAATTATGCTAAATCAATTATGCGGAATTAACCTATATGCCAGGATTGAAATTCAATACATAGATCTAATTATACGATGCGTACTTTTGATGCCATCCGTTCAGAGATCTTGTTTGATCTGCTCAGCACCGTGATCCAAGATTGTTGCAGGCTCCGTCTTTAATCCGATCGCACTGCGGAATCTGCAGGGAGTGCAGGGAGTGCGAAGAGTAGACCCTTTCTCCTCTCTTCCTATCCTTTCACAGGATCACACAGATTGATGGATTTGGGGAGAGGGTTTTGGGGAGAGAGTCGAGGAGAATAACTAAATTCATACGTGTCAACGTTATGACGCTCTAACACACTAACACACCCTCAACCACTAGAGATCCTGTCCGTTAGAGCAGAGGGTCGAGATCTCAGAAGATTTCCTCCCATCAAGAATATCTCCGAGGAATCGTTCCGTAGTGGACTAGTCTATATTGGCTAAAATATCGCAACGGAACCCAATTAGTTATTCTATCTTATTCGGGCCACATATTCTAACATTCTCCCACTTGGCCCATTAATTGATAAGATATAAAAGAGATACAAAATCAAAACAAACAAAACAAAATTTGTTTGAAAACAATTTTACCTAATTGGATTCCAAAAAATTTTGAAAAAACATTTTATACATGGCCATGTTTTAAAATAAGCCAATAAGTCCAATAATCACAATAATACTATATTAAGTCCAACTATCAATGCGAGTCATAGCGGTTGTATTTCATCAATGTCATACTCCCTTCTATGTACCACAACATTGTTAGTCTTTCCTAACATAGTCCATAATGACCCATGTAATTTGTCTTGTCAAGACAATCCTGTTATTACATTCAACCATAATATGCATAAACATAAATGTAAACAGGATAGCAGAAACAGATAACTTTAATTAAATAAATATCAATAATAGCATCCACATAAATATGCATCACCATATCCTTTATGACTTGCTCACAAGCCCCATTCTAAGAACATGTTCTTTGAATATTTTGCACTGTAAGGCTTTTGTCAATGGATCAGCAATCATCATAGTGGTGCTCAAGTTCTCAATTGACACTTGCTGTTTCTGGACTCTTTCTCTAACCACCAAGTACTTTATCTCAATGTGCTTGGAACCACTAGAGTACTTGCCATTCTTAGAGAAGAAAACTGCTGCGGTGTTATCACAAAATATCTTCAGCGGCTTGGCAATTGAGTCGACCACACCAAGTCCTGAGATAAAATTTCGCAGCCATAAAGCTTGATTTGTGGCCTCAAAGCATGCCACAAATTCAGCTTCCATTGTTGATGATGCAATAAGCGATTGCTTTGCACTTTTCCAAGAAATTGCCCCACCAGCTAACATAAATACAAATCCTGAAGTGGACTTCCTGCTGTCGAGGCAATTTGCAAAATCAGCATCTGAATATCCAGTTACTTCAAGCTGATCAGATCTCCTGTATGTGAGCATATAATCTTTTGTCCCTTGTAGATATCTCATTACTTTCTTTGCAGCTTTCCAATGTTCCATTCCTGGGTTGCTTTGATATCTTCCCAGCATTGCAACTGCAAAACTGATATCTGGTCTTGTACATGTTTGAGCATATAATAGACTTCCAACTGCGCATCCATAAGGAATATTTTTCATTTGATTCTTTTCTAAGTCATTTCTTGGGCACTAGTTTTGACTGAATTTTTCACCTTTAGTAATAGGTACATCATTGGTTGAGCAAAGCTGCATATTAAATCTCTCCAAGATACGATCAATATATCCTTTCTGAGACAATCCTAATAATCCTTGAGATCTATCCCTGAATATCTCAATGCCAATGACGTAGGATGCCTCATTCATATCAACCATCTTAAAGTTCTTGTTGAGAAATATCTTGGTTTCGTGCAATAAACCAAGATCACTATTGGCAAGTAAAATATCATCCACATATAAGACCAATATAATAAACTTGCTCCCACTTACCTTCAGGTATATACACTGATCAACAGTATTTTCCTTAAATCCGAAGGAAGTAATGGTATTATGAAACTTTATATACCATTGTCTGGAAGCTTGTTTAAGGCCATAAATGGATTTCTTAAGTTTACAAGCCCAACTTTCTTTTCCCTTTTCTATGAATCCTTCAGGTTGTTCCATATAGATTTCCTCATCCAGATCCCCATTCAGAAATGCTGTTTTCATATCCATCTAATGCAACTCAAGATCATAATGAGCTACTAATGCCATAACGATTCTCAATGAGTCCTTTTTAGAAACAGGAGAAAAAGTCTCATTATAATCGATGCCTTCCTTCTGAGAAAAACCTTTGGCCACAAGTCTGGCTTTATATCGTTCGATATTGCCCGTTGAGTCGCGTTTTGTCTTAAAGACCCATTTACAACCGACTCTTTTACAATCATTGGGCAATTCAACGAGATCCCAGACATCATTCTGTACCATTGATTTTAACTCTTCTTTCATTGCATCATACCATTTTTCAGAATCGTTACTTTCTATGGCTTGTGAAAACGATAAGGGGTCTCTTTTTATTCCTATATCATAATCTGATTCTTGTAGATATACAACATAATCATCAGAAATGGCATGTTTCCTTTTCCTTTGAGATCTTCTCAAATCTGCCAATTGTGATTGTTCTACAAGATCATCAGCGGCGACATCAACATCATGTGAGAGTTCTTGGATGTTATTTTGTTGTTCACCCTCATCAATACTCTCATTGATTTGAGGAACAACAATCTCTCGGACAGGAGATGATATGGGAGAATTAACCTGAATCTCCTCAATATCAAAATTAACCCTTCGAGATTTTTCACTCCCACTGATTTCGCCATTTTCTAGGAATTTTGTATTACCAGATTCTACTATTCTCATACTATGATTAGGGCAATAAAATCTGTATCCCTTGGATTTTTCTGGATAACCAATAAAATATCCTGAAATAGTTCTTGGCTCCAATTTCTTTTCATGTGGATTGAATACTCTTATCTCTGCAGGACATCCCCAAATATGTAAATGTCTCAGACTGGGCTTCCTACCAATCCATAACTCAAATGGAGTCGATGAAACTGACTTGCTAGGAACCCTGTTCAAGATGTACATAGCTGTCCTAAGAGCTTCACCCCACATCGACTCAGGTACAGAGGAATAACTCATCATGCTCCTAACCATATCCATCAGAGTACGATTTCGCCTTTCAGCAACACCGTTCTGCTGTGGCACACCTGGTAATGCATATTGAGCACAAATACCCCGTTGTTCTAGGAATCTAGCAAAAGGACCAATATTCTGACTAGATCCATCATATCTGCCATAAAATTCACCACCTCTGTTAGATCTGACAATTTTAACTTTTCTATCTAATTGTCTCTCAACTTCATTTATGTATACTTCAAGAGTATCAACGGCTTGAGACTTTTCATGTATTAGATAAACTTTGCCATATCTAGACAGATCATCTATAAATGTGATGAAATATTTTTCTCCACTAAAACAAGGAATATGGAGTGGTCCGCAGATATCAGTATGAATAATCTCAAGGAGTTCTTTACTTCTTGTGGCATTTTTCTTTATTTGTTTAGTTTGCTTTCCCTTAATGCAATCTATACAAATATCAAAATCAGTGAAGTCTAAATGTTCCAAAATATTATCCTTCACTAATCTTTCAATTCTTTCCTTGGAGATATGCCCCAATCGTCTATGCCACAATATAGAAGATCTTTCATTATTGAAACTACGTTTCAATCAAACATTTGATTGCAGGGTCATTAGTGTCTTTGCAAACTCAAGATCCAAATTAATTCTGTACAAACCATCACACAGAATTCCAGAACCAACTTTTATTGAATCATAAAATATGCTGAGTTTGCCACTACCAAAAGAAATACAATATCCCAACTCATCAATTCTAGAAAGAGAAATCAAATTTCTAGAAATTGTAGGGACATAACATGTGTCAACAAGATCCATCAAGTGACCCGTCTCTAAGCGTAGACGATAAGTTCCCATTGATATCACTTTCGCTTTAAGACGATTTCCCATAATGATGAATCTTTCATGTTCTTTTGGTTTCTGAATTGAATGGAATCCCTGCATGTTATTTGTAACATGAGTTGAAGCACCGGAATCAATCCACCAAGTGTTAGAAGGAACTTCTGTAATGTTTGATTCGAAACATACAAAGGTCGAGTTAATACCTTTCTTTTCGAACCAAGTCTTGCGTTTAATGCAATCCTTCTTCACATGTCCTTTCTTGCCACAAAAGAAGCACTTTACATAAAGACTTTCTTTTCATTAGTCTGTTTAACATTTCCAGACTTAGCAAATCTCTTTGATGGATGATGCTTTAACTTTCTTTTCTTATTACCACCTCCTTGAGTAGTCGTCATGACATTATATGAATTTTCCTGTCTTAATCTCAATTCTTTTTGAACACACATGCTAGTCAACTCATTCAAGTCCCACTTATCCTTATTTGTATTGTAATGAATCTTGAATGGGCCAAATTGAGAAGGAAGAGAATTGAGAATAAATTGCACAAGGAAGGATTCATCAACATTCATGCCTAATGTTTTAAGTTTTGCAGCTTTGTCAGCCATATTGAGGATATGATCCTGAATTCCTCGAGTACCATCATACTGAGCCGTAGTCAGTTCTTTCATCAATGTGCCAGCCAATGACTTATCAGCAGATTTAAATCTGTCTTCAATAACCTTTAAATATTCCTTTGCGCTAGTTGCAATCGGTAATGAAGTCTTTATGTTATTTGCAATTGTCATTCTTATGAACATTAAACTAAGCCTATCAGATCTTTCCCAAGCCTTCATTTCATTAACTTGTTCTGCAATACTTTCATCAGTCAAGTCTGCAGGCTTTTCAACAAGTAATGCTAGATCAAGATCTAATACACCCAGTGTGAATTGCATATGCTCTAACCATTCTGAATAATTTGATCCAGAAAGTACAGGGACACTTGAAGCATATGAATGTATATGCGGAAGTACCACTGCAAAAAGATATATAACAACATTAATGCTTTGAGTTTGTCAAAAATTGATGAACTATTGATATAATCTATATTACACCTTTGGGTGAAATATTGATATATCTAGTGTTCACTCAAGAATATTTTTGGAGGACTGATACCATCCTTGAGGAATAGGTATTGTTACCTTTGGGTATACAACCCTAAACTGCAAAGATATCTAAAATAGTATCATCCTACCCAATCACATAATTATTTGAATTAGATTCTCCTTTGGGATTATCTAAATCTCATAATTATATGTGCCATTATGAATATTATTTCTTTAATATCATTTAGAACTAATTCTTTAATATTATTTTATAAGTCATTAGTCCATGTCACTTTGGTGGCTACAAGACTAATGCCATGATATAAAATAAAATGTCCTATAAATGATAAAACTTTTATTGTAATTCATATCACAAAAGTCTATCATCCTAGGCCACTTTGGCAGCTACTAGTCAGATAAAACTTAAGGAAATAAATTACAAATAATATTCATCAATATTTCTTTAATTTTGCTAAGCAGTTCAATAATAAAAATAACAATAATAATTATTGAACATTTATGTAAAGCAGTTCAATAATAAATAACCATAACAATTACTGAACATTAATGCAAAGCAATTCAATAATAAATAACAATAATAATTATTGAAATTTAATGCAAAACAGTTCAATAATAAATAACCATAATAATTATTGAACAATAATGCAAAACAGTTCAATAATAAAAATAACAATAATAATTATTGAACATTATGCAAAACAATTCAATAATAAAATAACCATAATAATTATTGAATATTAATACAAAACAGTTCAATAATAAATAACCATAATAATTATTGAACATTAATAAAACTCATATGATAATTTCAAGCATATACATGTGAATAAATAAATAAAAAATTCCAAAAACAATAATTGGATTTTAATTTTATTTACCACATATATAATGAATAATTCATATGAGAAAACCATAAAATAAACCATAATTTATAGTTTTTTTTTAATCAAAATTAAATCCAATCAAAAATTATAATCATGATTAAAATTAATCATAATTATAATAAATGATATTTATCAATTTTATAATTGAGAATTTAACCTAAATTTCTCAATTTCATAATGATAAAAAAAACGGAAATATTTGATAAGATATAAATCGAAAATATGTGAATGGCAGAACTGTAATTTGGCAGAAATTAGACTCGAGGGCAAAATCGTAAATATGTTGATAGAACATAAACTGTAATTACGATATTTGCAAAGCGTAAAACTGTAATTTTCAAAACCCTAGCCTCAATGGTAAAAACGTAAATATGCCAAAACCCTAATCTGCCATCGTCGTCGCTGCCGCCTGCGCGAGCGGCGCTGCCGCTGCTGCCTGCGGCCTGGCCGCCTGTATGCGGCTGCGGGTTGCCGCCTGTGCGCGGCTGCCGCCTGTACGCGGCTGCGGGCTACCGCCTGTGCGCGGCTGCCAGCGATAGATCTAGCCTGCGCACGGCCACTGCCGCCACGGCGCTGCCGCCGCGGGGCATACTGCTCATGCGCGGCCACTACCGCTGCGGCGGTTCCTGCCCGCAGTTGGCTGCTGCCAGCACGCGGCCGCCGCCTGTGCACGGCCTACTCACGCATGGCCGCCTCCTGGGCTGTCTGCCTGCGTGCGGCCGACCGTCGCATGGACGGATTCTGGCTGTGTGCGACCGGGGTTCTGTGATGCCGTCGCACGGACGGGGTTCGGTTATATGATGCCGTCGCACGGACGAAGTTCTGTGATGCCGTCGCACGGACAGAGTTCTGTGATGCCATCGCACGGACAGAGTTCTGTGATGCCGTCGCACGGACGAAGTTCTGTGATGCCGTCACGTGGACGGGGTACTGTGATGTCCACATATGGGACGAGTTCTGTAATGTCCGCATATGGGACGAGTTCTGTAATGCCCGCATATGGGACGAGTTCTGTAATGCGTACGCTACTCGGCGTAACCGCAGATTTGCAGCGAGGTCGACGGTGACCATTACTGCTTAGCAGTTCTTGGAAGATAAAGGTAATTATGCATCGTAAATTAATTTACAGATCTAATGCATGATTTCAAAAACTGGGCTCTGATACCAATTGTGAGCATAAAAAACTGTAATTGAAATGGATGAGTCAGATGTTATGATTAAATTGAACTCATCAAATTATTCCATTTGAAGGCGTATGATGAAAGATTTACTTTATTACAAAGATTTATATAAGCCCATTAAAATTAAAGATAAACCTTCTACTATGGATGATGAAGAATGAGAAGTTCAATATAGATTTGAATATAAATTTGAATAAGCATATTTCTGATGAAACCAGAGCTGATATTGTTTGGCAAATATTAGAAAACCTCGTTGCGAAAAAGGTAGTGGGAAATAGAATTTCTCTCCTCAAAAGACTTGTAAATTTAAAGTATAAAGATTGTGGTAACATTATTGAGCACATAAACATATTTCAGAGTCTTGCAAATAAGTTGGTTGCTATAAAAATGAATATAGATGATGAGATGCAAGGATTATTACTTCTCAACTATTTACTAGAAAGTTGGGAAACGTATGTGATGACAATTTGTAACTCCATGCTAGAGGGAACTTTAACTATAGATATGGTTAAAGAAAATTTGCTAAATGAAGATGCCAGAAGAAAAAAAAAACAGAGAGAATCTTCTTTTGGTGCATTTGTTACTGAAAAATAAGAAAGACATGGAAGAAGTCATAGTAGAAATTTATATAGTTATAGAGGAAAATCCAAATCTAGAAGAGATATCAAATGTTTTCACTATAACGGGCTAGGTCACACGAAGAAAGAGTGAATATTTTAGAAGTGAGAACAGAATGAAAGGAAGAAAAATGAGAAAGAGACCAATACATTTGCTGCTAAAGGTGATATCATTATTGTTTGTGATGACGGTTGTGTTAGTCTTACAGCTTAGGATAGTAATTGGGTAATTGACTCTGGTGTTTCATTTCATGTCACTTCTTATGGTGATTTCTTCAGATCTTATATTACTGGTGATTTTGGTAATGTTAAAATGAGAAACAGTGATACATCTAAGATTGTGGGTATTAGAGATATTTGCTTGAGATCAGTATTGGGAGTAAATTGATACTAAAGATGTCAAACATGTTCTAGATATTCGTCTTAACTTGATATCTACAAGTAGACTTGATGATGAGATATTTACATACTATTTTGGTGAAAGTAAATGGAAACTCACTAAAGGTTCTCTAATTGTGGTAAGAGGAAAGAAGCTTAACCCTTTTTATATCATGGAAGCTAAGCAACACAAAGGAGAGATTAATGCAATTCAGAATAGCGAAAGTATAGAACTTTAGCATAAGAGGCTTGGTCATATCAGTGAGAATGGACTTCAAACTATTGCTAGAAAGCAATTCTTATAAGAGTTGCAAAGTACATCTCTTAAAACTTGTGATCATTGCTTAGTTGGAAAAACACATAAAGTTACATTTCATACATATCCATCATCTAGAAGATCAGATATTATTGATTTAGTTCATACTGATATTTGTACTATATAAACTAGAACTCTTGGAGGTGCTTTTTTATTTGTTACTTTTATTGATGACCATTCTAGAAAAGTTTAGGCGTTTGCTTTGAAATCTAAAGACTAGGTACTCGATGTTTTCAAAGAAATTTTGTATCATTGTTAAAAGAGAAACTAGCAAAAAACTAAAAGTGTATTCGAGCAGATAATGGTGGCGAGTACAAGGGTCCTTTCTAAAACTCCAACGGTGTGCAGAAATGATGAACATAACCATTGAAGAAAGGATTATGTGTATCCTTTCCTACTCCAAGTTACCTAAGTCATTTTAGGGGGAGGCTATGAGAACTACAATGGACTTGATATATCTTTCTTCATCAGTTCCTCTGAAAGGTGATGTTCCAAAGAGAGTTTAGAAAGGAAAAGATATATCTTATAATCACTTGAGAGTCTTTGGGTATAAAGCATTTATTCATATTCCCAAAGATGAGAAGTCCAAGCTTGATAATAAGAGAAAAGCATGTATTTTCTTGGGATATGATCATGAAGAGTTTGAGTATAGATTATGAGATCTAGTGAACAAGAAGATTAATAGAAGCAGAGATGTTATGTTTCTTGAAGATCAATTGTTTGATGATGGTGATAATGTTGAGAAGTCAAAAACCTCTTTTTATATTCCTTAGAGTTTGGGTCCAATTCCTTCACCTGTAGTTCATGATGATCATGGGGAAGATGAACAAAAAGATTATGGTAAGAATGCTAGTGATGATACTCCTACAGTTGATGATATTGAACCAACTGAATAAGTACCTCCACCACCAGTCGAGATTCCATTGAGAATATCCACAAGAGAGCGACAACCATATACTATATATCCTCTATATGAGTATGTTATGCTTACTAACAAGGAAGAACTAAAAACTTACCAAAAAGCTATTCTACATGAGTATAAGAATGAGTGGGTTAAAGCTATATAAGAAAAGATGAGATCCTTCCTTGAGAACCATACCTATGACTTGGTAAAATTGCCTAAAGACAAGAAAGCTCTAAAAAATAAATGAGTTTACAAATTGAAAACTAAAAATAATAACTCACAACAAAGATACAAGGTAGGACTAGTTATGAAAGGATTCAATAAAAAAAAAGGTATTAACTTTGAAAAAATATTTTCTCTTGTAGTGAAAATGTCCTCTATTCGAGTTGTTTTTGGTTTGACTGTCCGCTTAAATTTAGAAGTTGAATAACTTGATGTGAAAACAATATTTTTTCAGGATGACTTAGAATAAGAAATTAAATAGAGCAACCAGAATATTTTAAAGTCAAGGAAAAAGAAAATATGGTGTGTAAGCTTAGAAAAATCTTATATAGACTCAAACAGGCACCTAGATAGTGGTATAAGAAATTTGATTCATTTATGATGAGCCAAGGGTATAATAGAACCACATCTGATCATTGTGTATTTATGAAAAAAGTTTTCAGGTGATGATTTCATTATTTTCTTGCTATATTTGATGATATGTTGATTGTTGGCCATGATGCTGGTAAAATTAAAAAACTTAAAAGAGAGCAAAATAAGTCTTTTGCCATGAAAGATTTGGGATTGGTGAAACAAATACTTGGCATGAAGATTCTTTGTGATAGGAAGAAAAGGAAGGTTTGGCTATCTTAGGAGACTTACATTGAAAATGTTCTTGAAAGATTCAACATGAGTAAAGCCAAAGTAGTTTGTTCTCTACTTGAAGGTCTTTTAAAGCTTAGTTTGAAACAATATCCTACAAGTCAGAAAGAAAAAGAAGAAATATCCAAAGTGCCTTACTCATTTGTAATAGATAGTTTGATATAATGCTATGGTTTGTATTAGGCCAGATATAGCTTATGCAATTGAAGTTGTCAACCGATTTATCTCTAATCCTGGTAAGAAACATTGGGCAGCAATGAAATAAATATTAAGATATTTAAAAGGTACTTCCAGGTTATGTTTATATTTTAGTAGTGATGAACCTATGCTAGAAGGATATACAGATGTAGACATGACAGGTGATATTGATTCCAAGAAGTCCACTTCGGGGTTTTTGATAACATGTACAGGGGGAGCTGTCTCTTGGCAGTCTAAGTTATAGAATTGTATTGCTCTATCAACCACAAAAAGCAGAATATATGACAATTACTAAAACTTGTAAGGAAACTTTATGGATGAAAAAATTTCTATAGGAATTGGGATTAAAACATGAAGGATATATTGTTTATTGTGATAGTCAGAGTGTTATTCACCTCTCCAAGAATTCAACATAACATTCTAAATCCAAACATATTGATGCGAGACATCACTGAGTTCGTGATGTGCTTGAGATGAAGGAATTACAATTAGAAAAGATGCATATCAAGGAGAATAAATCAGATATATTGATAAAATTTTTGCTTTGAAACATGTAGGCGAAGAGCGGGCTTAATATAACCCACCATATGAGTTGGAGAGGGAGAATTATTGGGTCCATAGAGGGGGAGAATTATTGGGTCTAGCTCACATGTGAGCTTGGACTAGATAATTTAAATCTGATTTATTTAAAAAAAGAAAAAGAAAAAGAAAGAGACGTGCGCAGTTGAGGGCAGCTAGCTAACTATGTGTGCAGAAATGGTGGCAGCCCATAGTGAGAGAAAAGAGGGGAGAGAAAAATAGGATTTTAAATTTTTTTTACTTAATGATCAATGGTCAAATTTGATCAGTTTTAACCCAAATTATGTGTGAAGAATCCTTACAGTAAATTTTATAATCCTAACGGTGCTGATCTATAGTTTACTCTTTTTGAGGTATTTTTTTTGCTATACTTGATTGGTGAGACTTAAACTTTTCTTTTAATGAGATCCGATATGTTATTATTGAGTTAAGACATTTGGTATTGACGTGATCATCTTATTATTTTAAAGAAGATTTATTATAAATCTGTTGTTAGTGGAAGTTTAAGGTGGATTACGGTCCCATGATTTTTCCTACATTAAATTTTTTACGTTAAAAATTTGATCTTACTTTGTGATTAATTTATTGTTCTATTATTTATGTTGTTCTGGTTCATATGTGTTTTTAGTATTAAGTTGATATTTTAACGAGGAATTTATTGATGTACAAAAGAATTATTTCACTAACATTAGGTATATGAGTTCATGTTGTTTTTTTTTTTTTTTTTTTGGCATCATTGATGTGATCAGGAAAACAGTCAGATGGTGTCACTTTCCAGAAATTGCTATGTATCATTCAGAAAATTGATTTGTATCATTCAGAAAACATGACTTGATCATGAAAACCATATGATTGCCTTCTAATTCAGATTTTTTTTTTGTTTTTTGTTTAGCAGTGAGTTGTAGTCTTTGCTATTACCCCTTTAGATCGTATATTTAATTATTCTTAAAATAAAATATTATGGACAATATTAAAAATATTTTTGTAATAAAATGATACAGAAGAAGAAGAATATATGTATGTTGAGAGGATGAGAAAATAGAAATACAATAGAGTTTTAAGTCTTTTATTCCTATAACGAAGAAGAAGACTTTTAAAATTATTGTATTTGATAATAAGGAAAAAGTGAAGAATATAAATAAATTCAGTCTTTTAAAATTTAAACAATCGAATTAGTTTTCTCGATTCAACCGATTGAATTTAAATTTTATATTTATGGTCGTTGGAATCGATAAATCTTCCTTCCTTGGTTTCTTGTTTTCTCGTGCATTATTTCTTGTCAGATGGAAGGATTCAGCTTGATTTTTTTAAAAATTATTTTCGATATAAAAATTTGTAGTTAATGGTAGTGGGGTCCACAAGGCAAATGATATTTGATGAAATGCCACGTTCACGCATTAAGATACCAAACACTGACAATCATATTATCTACAAGTGACAAATGCGTGTAATTTTTTTTTGGTCATTTTCAATAAATATAACCTCCATCAAATTATACTTTTTACGATGAATTTGAATTCTTGCTTGATTGTCGAAAACCTCCATGAATATTTCTTTTTCTATAATTTATATTTATTCAAATGTTTTGCGTGATTTACGCAATACTTACTATATATATATATGTATATATATATGTACATATATATATACATATATATATATATATACATATATACATATATATATATATACATATACATATACATATATATATACATATATATATATATATACATATATACATATATATATAAATATACATATATATACATATATATATATATATATACATATATATATATACATATATATATATATATACATATATATATATATATACATATATATATATATTACGCAATACTTACTAATGATATATGGACACAATCTATTTCTTTGAAACAAGGAATAAAACACTTTTTATTTGTTTCAAACTCCCCAACTCCCCAAAAAAAAAACACAAAAAATTCTCCAGGATAGAGTTCGTCTTTCTCTGCCTCCTGTCTTCCGCCGGCCGCGATCCCCAAACGCTGCGTGGAGCGACACAGCCGTGGAGGCGGCGGAGGAGCGATGGTGACCTCGCCGGTGGTGAACACGTACCCACTCTCGAACTACACCTTCGGGACGAAGGAGCCTAAAATGGAGAAGGACACCTCCGTCGCCGATCGCCTTGCCCGCATGAAGGTCAAGTAAGTCGGCTTCCATCTCCATCCCCATCCCAATCCCCATTTGTATCGTCTCCCTGGAACCCTGCCGAAACCCCGGTGTTTACCCTTCCTCTCCTGGTGTTAAACCCTAGTAATATATGACTTGTGGTTCGTGCGCCTTCTTTGTGGATCTACGCTGTAAGATTTGGCGTGAAACCCTAGAACCTCTAATTATGATGTAGAATGATGCAGAGTCCATTATTGGGTCCAATTTTCTGCGCCTTCTGTCGATGGGGATTCGTACTCTCATGTCGAGACTTGGAGGCTAATATACTCATTTTTGTGGTAAATGTATCATCTGTTCGAAAATTTCATCTTTTCTCTTGTGCAAGTGTAAGAGTTTTTGGCATAATCATCTTCAGAGGAATTCGAACTACTTTCCTTGTTGACTTTCTGACAACACACGTTCTGAATTTTCTAGTAACGGTTGGAAGTCTGTGTTGCGGGTAATGTATAATTTTTATTCTTGAGAACCATCATGATTATTTTCTTTTATCAGGTTTATTTTGCAGCTCTGTCTATCCATTATTATTTGCATTGTTTTAGCTCAAACCTGCTTGTTGATATTGACTTTGAGATCTGTAGCAGGTTTTATAGCCAAACGGTCTTAGGAATTACTAACTTTTGCAAAGTGATGCTCATCCTTAAAATGATTTCTCTTAATTCTTTTTGTTAGCTGCAAATCGTAGATCGCTTTGAGGACCTAATATATGATACCAGGTCATGCAATTTTTTTTTAATTTTAAAATTAAGGATATGAAAGTTCCAGTGATTTTGGTTCTAACAAGTAGTAACTTAGTAACAAAGAAAAAATGAATAAAGAAGGCATCAAAAGTCAGTGGACAAATATTGATTGAATTGTCAACTGCCACAAAGGCAATTTGCATAACTTGATCTTCTTTATAGTTTTATGGTTTTTTGATTATACATTGTGTATTGATAAACCGTAACTTCTATTTCTCATATACAACTGAGTACCATATTGTCCATAATTTGGTCTCTGGGGCCAATGTATAACTGATAGTTAGTGCTAATACAACTACATTTCTTTTACTTCTTTCTAAATTTGGAACCTACTCTAGGTGAAGGTTGTCTTAACTTAGCATATCTCATGCTCTTATTGAAGATCTCTAATGCAAAGTATACTTTATTGTTTGACTGCTTCCTTTTCTTTTGATTCAGCTATATGAAAGAAGGCATGCGGACAAGTGTTGAAGGAATTTTATTGGTAAGGATCTCCATGGTATACCATTAACGTATAAGCTTTTAGTTATAATTTGTTATCTCAGGTTTGCAGATGATAAAAAAATGTAACTTAGCGTTCACATTTTTCTTTGGAAGAGCGTTAATTATTTTGGAATGTTAAAACATGCGGTTGTTGCAGTGAATTTGTTTGTTATCCTATGATCCCTTGATTCTGATGTAATTTTCTTAGCTGCTAATGTGTACTGGATTTGGCACCGTTTCAAGACAACTGATAGGTGGCCAGTGATGAATCATTGTTAACTTTTTTGATGCAATGTTATTGATATTGGTTTGTGCTTTATAGCAAACCATACATTCATAGGATAAAAACAGGTCATGTACTTGACATTGGAGGTTTCAGTTTCTTTTTTTCTGAAAAATAAAATTTGTAAGCTTAAACCAGTCTGGAACAAAAAGGTCCCTCTTTATCAGAGGGGAAGATATTACAAAATTGGTTTGGCTAGTTTCCTTACCACAAAAAGGTAGTAGCAGTGAATCTTGCAAAAGCATCACCTCCCTATGATTGTGAGTGATTTGTGTCACTTCAAAATTTCTCAATAGTTGCTGA
Organism: Musa acuminata AAA Group; assembly: GCF_036884655.1. Taxonomy (NCBI): domain Eukaryota; kingdom Viridiplantae; phylum Streptophyta; class Magnoliopsida; order Zingiberales; family Musaceae; genus Musa; species Musa acuminata. The sequence continues at coordinate 39,050,651 of NC_088357.1, forward strand.
ATGCTATTGTAGTCTGTCTTCAATCTCCATATAGGATTTTTCTGTTTGTTAAGGGTGTCCACCAGCAGGGTGGAATCACTTCCAACCAAAATGTGAGTCACTCCTCCTTTGATGGCTGCCTGAATGCCCTCTAGTACCACAAGAACCTCACAAGACTCCCCATCCCCTTTATCAACGTACCTGCAACTGGAAAGTGAACAATTACCAAAAGCATCACTAATAACAAAACCACTGCCCCCTTCTTTGTTTTTCTCAGACCAAGATCCATCTGAATTAAGTTTGAACCATCCTTGGCTAGGTTTCTCTCATCTAATGAAAATTTGAGCTGATCATTATATGCAGACAGTAATTCTTCAGCATAAGAGGCTGTGAGTGCTAAGTCTTTGTGGCAGACATCACTGGGAGTGATCTTGGCATTGTCAACTCTAGCCTCATTCCATGCTTTCCATAAGGCCCACAAGCAATTCGCCATACTGGCCCTCAAAATCAGATAGTTCACTTGATTGTCCTCCTCTCCTTCCTTGAGCCATAGCCCAAGGTGTCCACTGATCCATGTACTTGAATTGAATGTTCAAAAGGGACTGAACAATCTCACAAACATCCCTAGCCATCTTACAATCAGAGAAGATATGTTTCGTAGAATCATTTTGATCATCTCTTCCACAAAGCCAACAATTGTGAGCAGTGGTCAAGTTAAGGGCAGCCAATCTTTCTAAAGTAGGCAATCTTAGAGACCCTATGGGCAGTTGGCAGCTTCCAAAGGTTACCCCTGCTACCTCACAAAGTTTCAGTTCTGTTAGTTCCTCCTTTGAGAAATCTGTAGGCAGACTTGACAGTAGCTTTTCCACTCTCAGTGTGTCTCCAAATCCAATTGTCATCACTAGACTGGTGAGCTATATCAATTTTCCAGATCTTCTGGGAGATAGAAGTGACAAAATTGTTAATAAGAAGCTCCATGTTCCAGACAGTTGATGGTTAGGTCTTTTACAGTGGACAAATTTGAGATTAGGATTAATGTAGGTTGGAGGTTTCAGTTTTAATGTTAAAAGACACAACAGAACTATAACATCAAACATTTGTCCTTTATAAACAGGGATATCATAGTTGTGAAATAAAAAAAAGATTATTTATAGCCTTGACAAGAAGATGCATGTAACTTTTATGAATAATGAGTTGCCTATATTTTGGAGTTATGACAGAAAACATATTGCAAATATGGACAATGAAGTAATTTGATATTATGATTTTAAAATTGAAAAATTACAATTGTTGGGTTCTCCTGAGGGGTTTTGAAGTATCTTGAAGATTCATAATTTGGCCTCCTCCAATACTTAGCTGGATTGAAATACTATTATTGTTTCTAAATTTATTGTCTTTATGATATCCAAAATAGTTTGGAGTAGTGATTGCAAAAGGCGCTCGGGCGCTCGCCTAGGCGCTCGGGCGAGGCGAGGCGAGGCCCGAGCCCCTCGCTAATGTCCCTGGCGGCGCGCTTCAAACAGGCGCCGCCTGGGCGCTCGCCCGAGCCCAGGCGTTGGGCGCTTCGGGCGAGCTCTTGGGTAAACCAAGGCGACCGAACCAGAAGTTTAGGTCTGGTTCGGTCCTGGTTCGGTTGTTAGTTGGTTCAATCGAACCAACTAAACCGATATAACCCCAACCCTAACCCTAACCCTAACCCAACACTAACCTGCTGCCGCTGCTGCTCTCGATCCCGATCCCGATCCCGATCCCGATCGCGATCTCGTCGCTCGCTGCCGCTGCTCCCGCTACCGCTGCTCGCCGCTGTCGCTGCTCGCGCCTCCCATGAGCCCTCCCGCGAGCCTTCCCGCTGCTCGTGCCTCCCGCGAGCCCTCCCGCTGCTCGCGCCTCCCGCGAGCCCTCTCGCTGCTCGCGTCTCTTGCGAGCCCTCCCGCGAGCCTTCCCGCTGCTCGCGCCTCCCTCGAGCCCTCCCGCTGCTCACGCCTCCCGCGAGCCCTCCCACTGCTCGCGCCTCCCGCGAGCCCTCGCGCCTCCCGCGAGCCCTCTCGCCTCCTGCGAGCCCTCTCGCCTCCTGCGAGCCCTCCCGCGAGCCTTCCCGCTGCTCGCGCCTCCCTCGAGGCCTCCCGCTGCTCGCGCCTTCCGCTCCCTTTCCCTTTCCCGCTGCCGCTGCCGTCGCTCGCCGCTGCTGCTGCTGCTGCCGCTGCCGCCGCTCGCTGCTGCTGCTGCCACCGCTGCTGCTGCTGCCACTGCTGCTGCCGCCGCTGCTGCCGCCGCTCGCCGCCGCCGCTCGCCACCGCTGCTGCCGCCGCTCGCCGCTGCTTCCTCGTTTCTCCATCAGGCTCAGTATACTCTTAATATTAAGTTTATTTGAATTTTGAAATGATTAATTTTCTGTTAATAGATTAATAATATATTATTTTGATTTTAATGTTGTTAATTTTTATTTATTTGAAATTATTGTTATAATTATATTATATATTTTTATAATTTAGATAATTTTAAATAATTATATTATATATTTTTATAATTATATTATATATTTTTATAATTTAGCGCCTCGCTTCGCTCGGGCGAGCGCCTAGCGCCTCAAGCGTTTGTGGACCTTGGCGCCTTTTGGCGCCTAGCGCTTTTTAAATCACTGGTTTGAAAAATATTTTGTTATTTCTAGTCATTGATATCATAGATTGATGTGAAATGTATTGTTGGTTATCTTAGCTAGGATTGAGCCAGTTCCATATTAGATCTATGATGTGGAATGCATGTTAGGTCGAAGCCATAGGCAAATCGACCTGCTCTAACAAGTTCTCTGAAGTGGAATGCATGTTAGCTCTAAAAGGACAAGTTTGATTGTCATTGGTCACTATTCCTTTCTTCATCTCTTTCTCCTTTTCCTATTTTTGTTGATTCAATTCCTTGATTTTTAATATGCTTTTCATAAATTCAATAATCATATCTTTCTTTGCCCTCCCAATCTCAAGGAATGATTTTCTAGCTTGGCCGTAGCTCAACTATTCACTTGGTAATTCTCTTTGATGTTTCATTCAATCTTTTAAGTGAAAGTGTAAGAGCCTATAAACTAATTATGATTTTCTTTTACATTTTTCTAACTGATATGTCAAAATATAGTGCAAGTCTAAGCCCAACTTAGTTGAAGTATACTAACTTAAAACATTCTGGATTGGTTAATCAGTACTTCTTATTTTAGATCATTGCTTTTCCACTTGATGAGTTACCCTTTTTGCATTGAATTTACTCTTCTTGTCCTACCATTTATCATGTCATGGCACAAAGTTACACAATGTAACAATGAATTATAAATTTTGAACAAAACATAATTTGTATATGTCTATATTCATATACGTGCTTCTACACATCTTGGGATAAGTACATGCCTAATGTACTTTTTACATGATGGAGTTTAACCAAAGCATAAACCTCCTGTAGGGATGTAGGACTAGGCTTATGTTAAGGTTTGTCTGAATGATGAGTCTTGAATGTGGATTAGGTTTTTAGCCTTCAAGTTGCTCATTGTTTTTAGGGTTAAGATTCATTTTAGCCCATGTAGTTTTGGAAATAGATCACTTAAGCCCTTATGATTTACTCGTGTCTAAACTAACCCTTTACATTTTTAAAACGTAGCATATAAGCTCCTCCTGTCAAGTTTGAGTTAACAGACGTTAGAGTTTACTTACGTGACATGTTGACTCATAATAAACTATTAATATAATGTCACGTGTAATTTAAGTTTAAAAAAAAAGGGTCCATTTCACCCTTTGTGGTTTTGGTCATGGACCACTTAAACCTTTATGGTTTTGTTTGTGTCTAATATAATCATTACGGTTTTAAAAATGTAACATATAAGCTCCTCTCGTCAAGTCTAAGTTGACAGACGTTATAATTTGCTTACATGACATGTTGCCTCACAATAAATCATTAATATAATGATACGTATAATTTAAGTTTAAAAAAATATCTATCTTATCGAGGAAGAGGAAGAGGAAGAGGAAGCAGCGTAGGTTATAGTGGCGGACGAAGACGAAGAAGCAGAGGTAGGAGATGCCGAAGGCAGAGGTGATGGAAAGTTGGACCACCACATTGTAGGCACGATGGGTGGGGGCGCAGGAAAGGACGAAGTGGAAGGTGGTGGGACGAAGATGCCCAAGAGGAGGAAGAGGGACCAGGAGACCATTGCATGCCTAACGTCGGACTAGTCGACGCACATCCACCTGAGGCAGGATCGTAAGCTCCTGAGCTTATCGTCAGCTCGGGAGAGGCTGCGTGCATGTGACGCTCTGCTAGGCAGCAGCGGCTTAGTGCTGTTGCTAGTGGTCGCTTCTGCGATAATGCCTCCTCTCGTCATTGATGGTGGTCTCAATTTTTTTAATTTAAATTACACGTGTTACTATATTAATGATTTATTATGAGTCAGCATATCACGTAAGCAGACTTTAATGTTTTTTAACTCAGACTTGACAGGAGGGATTTATATGTTATGTTTTTGAAAATGTAGGGGTTATTTTAGACATGAGCAAAACCATAAGGGTTTAAGTGGTCCATGACCAAAACAACAAGAGCTAAAATAGATTTTTTTAAAAATTTAAATTACACGTGTCATTATATTAATAGTTTATTATGAGTTAGCATGTCACGTAGACAGACTTTAACATCTGTTAACTCAGACTTGACGGGAGGGGTTTATATGCTACGTTTTTAAAAATGTAGGAGTTATTTTAAATACAAGTAAACCATAAAGACTTAAGTGGTCCATGATCAAAACTACATGAACTAAAATGAACCTTAACCCTTGTTTTTATCCTTATGATATATTAATTTTTGATCTACTTAAATATTTGTATGTTGGACTTAGTCCTTTTATGCTATATAGGAGCCTTGGAGCCTTCCTGTTTTATGTCAACCTGTTCTGGAACAGGCTTATCTAACTTGATCTAAAGTCTTAGACAAATAGGCTTTTCTCTAGATTTGTTTTTGTTGCAAAACCTTTTCATATTGCAGGCTAAACATTTTCATCTCTTGGCCTCCATAAAACACTTTAAAGTTGAACCTTTAGGAAACTTTCATTTTGCACTGGTTGACATATAGGCAGATGACTCACTGGTCTTATAAATTTCAACTCAGAATAAAATCTTCAGTAAACTTCTGGTTGACATATAGTCTGATGCCTTGCTGGTCTTAAAATTCCACCCAGAATGATACTCTACAGTATATTCTGTAAGGATTTGACTGTTAACTGGTAGCCTGTCATTATAAAATGATTGATTAGGTTCTTTCTTGTTGTATTATTTTGGCTAATGTAAGTTGCAAATTCTGACTTTCTTTATTGAAGTTCGTTAAACATATATAATACATAATAATAATATGATATGCTTAATATTTGTCTGACTGGGCTAATTTGATGAATTTTGCCTCACAGGGGTTTCCTTTTCTTTCAGCTATCTTATATGCTTAAATTATATTTTCTAAATATCTTGCAATAAAATTTAGCAAATTTAACGGGAGCTGACTGCTAAGTGCTAACCAGATGTTTCCAGAACTAGTAATGATTGCTTCTATGTAGCATGACTAATATGCTGTGGTGTTGCACATGCAAAATATAGAAAAGAATTCTTATCTTGCACAGGTTATCGTTAGTTTGTCATACACCGTGTTATTCATCTGGACATGTGATAGTAATGGTTCTCCTGGGTTCATCTTGTTTTTAGCATATAATATCTATGTTAAATTAAAAAGCTGAATAAAAGTTTAAGTTTCAATTGCATTAATTGTGGAACTCTTTCCTTTTCTTGTAGGTCCAGGAGCACAATCATCCCCATATACTTCTACTGCAAATAGGAAATACTTTTTGTAAACTTCCTGGTGGACGTCTGAAGCCTGGAGAGAATGGTAGGTTTTCATTGTTAGTGGAATTTTATATCCTTACTCCACTCTTTCTGAGCTCGTTAATTGCTCATGACAAATTTTCACACATCGGATCGTGTCTGAGCTGTGTTTATGTGACTACACTCATCAGAAATGGAGGGTCTGAAACGAAAGCTTTGTAGCAAACTTGCTGCAAATTCACCTTCCTTTCAGCCAAACTGGCAGGTACATAATCTCCGCCTTCACTAGATCCACTTTCTAGTTATAGATCAAAGAATTCTATAAAAAGAAAGACTATAAGAATTGAACATAATTCATAAAGCAAAATTTGCTGTTTTGTGTTTGTGGTTAAATCATATTCAAAGAAGCATTCATCATTACAAGAAAAATAATTCATGAACATCAACACAGTGGCCTTCTATATAACCTTAGTCTCAGCAACTTGCATGTTCCACTCCACATTCTATGCCACCAGAGGTGGCAGATGGCTAATTGTTCCCCAGTTTGTTTCTGATTTCCTAAACCATTAACCAGCATGGGTATTCATCTGGAAATTTGTGGTGTTGGAGCAATTATGAGTTCTACTTACAGTTTTCCCTGTTATAATAATTGCAGGAATGCTATCAGATTTCTGTTGTCACTTGTTAGCTTAAGTCCTTCAAAACTTTTACTTTTCTGCATGGGTCAATTTAATTACTTTACCTGTGTCACGAGTTGATAATGAACTGGTTGCTATTTCATTGAATTGTTGCGGTACGCCGGTACATATGTTTACCATGTTGTTCTGTGAATTCTAGCAGTGAACCTCTTATGATGGTGATATTGAATTATTAGTTACATGTTTGCTTTAACCTGCAGATCGGGGAGTGTGTTGCTACCTGGTGGAGGCCGAACTTTGAAACAGCAATGTACCCATACTGTCCACCTCACATAACTAAGCCCAAGGCAAGTTGCATTTGTAGCTTTAGAAGTCGGATGCAATTTAGTGGTGACCAATTTCTGATTCGGAACCTGAATGTTTCTATTTACAGGAATGTAAGAAGCTCTTCCTCGTTCACCTGTCAGAAAGAGAGTATTTTGCTGTTCCAAAAAACTTGAAGCTGCTTGCTGTTCCACTGTTTGAACTCTATGACAATGTTCAGGTACCAGTATTTTCACATGACATTCTAAATATACAGCAGACATCTTAACCGTTGGAAGATCTGCTTTATTACAACAGATGCAGTCAATGGTTTATTCTGTTAAATATTAGTGTTGTGCATTATTTTTTTAATTCCTCGTCCATTATTAAAATTTCTTATAGATAAATATACCAATTTAACTAGATATTAATTTTCAGAGATTAGCCTATATATTCAAAGCATAATATCTTATGTATATTGGAAACTGGTTTTGTGGTCTCAATTATCTGTTAATTTTACCTTATTTGCAATTTTTCTTTCTTTTACCTTATTTGTAATTGTAAGGTCCTAATTCCTAACTGTATTTCATTTTTTGTGATGGTGGACTTACATTGTAATCTACATCACATGGTAAACTAATATTTTTATTGGCCATTTTACTGTTTTTATTGGGTATACCTTGTTTGCTGACTTGAGAAAATCATGGATAAGCTGAACCTGGCTGTTAAAATGAATGCAGAGATATGGTCCTGTTATATCTACAATTCCGCAACAATTGTCAAGGTTCCAGTTCAACATGGTTACATCCTAAAGCTGGTGGAGCTAATGTGGTTACTTTCAAGGTAGTTTGCATGGGTAGAAAATTGCTGAAGCCAATTCAATCAAACTTGATCTTGTCTGATACACAACAAGTATCTTAGTTTTTTCTTTTCTTCCTTTGGGTTTGGTTGTATGAACCTGTAAGTCAGCTTACAAGCAACACTTTATGTATCCTTCGATTGAAGTCGGTAGGAGTTTTATGTGCCCCCTCTTCCTTGCAGCTCACTCACTGTCACTGACTTTGCTTATTTGGGGGCAAGATATACAAGAAAAAAAAAAACTTGGCAGCTTCTCATGGTGAAATTTATTAAGTTTGCGATGAAACATGTAGTTAGTTTGGTGGAAGATAGCGTAAGATTTAAAGGTGGTTTGTGGGTGGTTTAGCTCATTCTGTGCATTGTTGTTCATCATGTACCAAAGATCTAATTATATAGGACCTTTGTATGTCTATCCCAAGTCATAATGCAATGATAAAGATGGTGGTGGTGTTGATTCTGATGCTGATGATTTCTTGGAGCTAAATGTTAGGAAATGTACACTGTACAAAATCTAGAGTTGAAAGGAATTCAGAAGAGAAAGAGCTGCCAAGAGCTAATGTTCTTTACCAGAGACGTAGCATCATCCATATTGAGGTATTTAGCGTTTGTGCTTAGCCCCCTGCGTTTGACGCATGGGTACATGAGTCAGATTTATATTGATAGTTAATCGGATTCAGAAATTAAAAGGGAGTAAAATTCAAGCCAACAAGAGATAAGGCGATGATTGTAGTTGGGACAAGAGAATGGCTGGTCAGCCACGTAGTTGGTACAAGAGGATGGAAAGGAAGATGATAGTAGTTGGTACAAGAGGATGGAAAGGAAGATGATAGTAGTTGGTACAAGAGGATGGAAAGGAAGATGATAGTAGTTGGTACAAGAGGATGGAAAGGAAGATGATAATAGTTCGTACAAGAGGATGGAAAGGAAGATGATAGTAGTTGGTACAAGAGGATGGAAAGGAAGATGATAGTAGTTGGTACAAGAGGATGGAAAGGAAGATGATAGTAGTTGGTACAAGAGGATGGAAAGGAAGATGATAGTAGTTGGTACAAGAGGATGGAAAGGAAGATGATAATAGTTCGTACAAGAGGATGGAAAGGAAGATGATAGTAGTTGGTACAAGAGGATGGAAAGGAAGATGATAGTAGTTGGTACAAGAGGATGGAAAGGAAGATGATAGTAGTTGGTACAAGAGGATGGAAAGGAAGATGATAGTAGTTGGTACAAGAGGATGGAAGGAAGGAAGGAAGAAAGGAAGCAAGAGCGCTTATATTATTTTTGAACGGGTCAAAGCAATGCCAAATGGGTTCTGATCTGTTCACCACACCATGGCAGGCAGGCTCAGAAGCAATGTTAGTACCTAAGGAACAACCATCGGCTAACTTCATATCATTCATTGAAATTTCCTAAAGACCATGTGTCCCAGTCCATGGCCGATTGATACATATCGGTCGATATAGGATCAAAAGTGGAATTTATTTTTATTTATTTTGGAGCCATTGAGAAAGAACTCAGTCTGCAATGGTCTTTGGTAGAAGAAAGTTTAGGTGTAGAAACTCTACAGATTTGAGCAGAGTTAAATTTAAGATAGCAGCATTATGTGTATATGCTTCTACTATCAAACTAAATAACGAGACTCCAATCAATCAATGGATTGGTGTTCTCAATGTCTCCATATTTTGTAGGTGTGTTGGACCAAAGCTTAAAACTATTTCCATGATATATTATGTATGTAAGTTATTGATGTGGCAATAGTTGTTGCCTCATCGTTATCAACAATTCGGAGCTTCCTAAGGTAAGTACGACCATGGCATACAGGGATGTAGAGGTTGAAGTGCAATAGTGCTATGATTATCATCACTCAACTATTGCTTTGTCATATAAGAATATTATGACGAACTATCTATTGACCATGAGATTCTTCGTACTATGAAGGTTGTGAATTGACATCATAGAAGCTTTGTCGTATCCGTTAAAAGTCAATGACTTTCTTCTTCTTCTTTCCTTTATCCTCCTTTACCATCAACGAGATGTTTGATCATCGAGCTCAGGAATATGAATGTTGGTTAGTATGTGTAAAATATTGCTCATCCGTCTATGCTCCCGAGCCTAAGTAGTCCAAATAATCAATTGATTATCGCTCCTATCCATGGATCTCAAGGAACATGGACTACGAGCGAGAAGGTGCCTCGTCATCATGTTGCTCGTCAATCATATTTGAAGGATTAGCCGATGTTGTTGCCTTCCCCTTCTTCAAAATGCTGGGGGACGCTTATGATTGTGACTTGTCATGACTCCTATTAAACTAACTCCTTGATTACCATCGCCATGCCTATCATAGGGCTCCTCTTCTTACGAGCCACGTTGTTCCTCTTTTTCAACATCTTGTTGATGAAATGAGATCAAGTGTTGCTCTCCTTTCATGTCCTCTATGGGATCCTGTAATCCACCTTATCTCATACTACATATCTTGTCCAATCGAGTAGCAGTTAGTTGTCTCATACCAGTATTCCTACCCACTCTCTATGACATGATAGAGATTCTTGTTGTAGATGATCCATTGTCATCGACTAAAGGTCGAGGCTCATATCATCATCGTGACCCTTGTACTCATCATACATTGATGTCTCGAGAGTGTACCTGTGCCTTGCTTCCTATTCGGATTACTTCTATAAATTTTTATTTTTTTCTTATCAAATTCTACTCGAAAGGCTCTTCTTATCTCTTGAGGAACCTTCGTGCATTATGTGACATTGAGAAGTTCACCAATTATATGTTGGTCTTGATGAGTTATTCTACTATCATGACTGATATGACCAGAATGATACACTGCCAATGATAATAATGCTTTAAATGACGAACGTGATTTTATGCCAGATCATAAAGTTAGTGCTCTGGGTTCATTGGCCTACAAAACATGTCAATGGAATAAATTATCTCTAGTTAGCCCTTAATTATGTTATAAACATGCTGTAATTAATAATAAATTATCCCCAATGACCCCTAAATTGGATCTAAATTGACGAAAAAAATTCTTAATTAGCTCCAATTACCCTTAATTCATATGTAAATGGAAGAATATACCTTTAATCCACAAACAATTTCATAATCAAGCAAGAATAAGCATACTATTATTAGCTCTAAATTGTTAGCATCATAACACTAAGATGGGTGAATTAATATTATTTATAAATTTAAAATCAACTTTACATTTCAATTGAGGGGCAGGAAAATATTGAAAACAATATAAGCAATAAGCATGAATAAGAAATGAAAACTAGAGAAAAAGAGGCACAAGATTTATAGTGGTTCGATTTTTCCAATCAAATTTCAGTCTTGATTCTTCGATCTTCAAAGCCATGATATCCACTAACAATCTTTCCTTTAATAGGTAAATATCAACTATCCTTTTACAAGCTTCTTCTTTTTAAGACTTAAAAGAGAATCTTACACTTAAATCTTTTATAAAGAACTCCCATTTTCTACAATGTAAAATCATAACTTAAGATAGAGAAAAATCAAACAAAGCATAGAGAAAGCTACAATACCTACAAACTCAAGGATTGGATATTTTTATCAGCCAAACCCGAATGATCAATTTATAGACCCCAAAAAATCTCATGAATAGAGCCAAAACTTTCACTTTCATGTAATTTTGAGGTATAAGCAATACTGTCATTACATCACACTGATATAACTTTTTACATGGTGGTGTTATCGTGATACTACTATATAATGTTTGACAAAACACCAAAACACCAAAGGCAGTATAGCACAATATGTTTGGTCCAACCCAATTTCAAACCCAATAATTACTTCAATAAATTGTGACTATTTTAGCCTAATAACAAGGCAATTTGGCCTAAAATAAATTTGACCAAGACTATTAATTATCAATGGTTCATTTGACACAATCGAATCTTTTGATTTATTATCACAACTTCAACATGTCATCATAACTTTTAATGTTATCAAATCTTTGGGCACATTATCAAATCTTCTGATATATCATCCTATCCTATCCTATCCTTTGACACGATATCCAATTCTTAGCATATCGACAAATCCTTTAGCCTTATGTTCAATTTCTTGACTTGATGATCTTTAGACACAATGACCAACTCTCCATCCGGATATTCAACCTTGCAGTGACTTGAATCCTTAATCAAAATATTTCTTACGTCATTTATCTTCTTTAAACTTATCAATTGATATCATTATTAAAATCTATGATTCATCATAAATTACTCTTGATTAACTCCAAATTGGGTCTTAATGTAAGAAAACGACCCAAATTAATCAAAGACTAAATCCACATAGATCATGACTTATTACAAAAATAAATAGTTAATAACATGCTAATAAGGCTTTACTTAAGATTAATCTTTTGAACCATGCAAGAATAAGCCTTTAATTAGCTAGAAAATGCAGTATAATATACTCTTAAATCATGTAAGAAGTGGACAAATGATATCATTGAGCTTAATTTACTTAATTACCACTATTTAGAAGTTAATTAATCCTAATCGACCTAAACATGAATTACTAAGACTTTAATTAGACATTAAACATAGTAGAATGAACTCTTAAATCATACAAGAAGTTGAAACATGATCAGCTCATTATGCTAATTACCCCTAATTACGTCTGGATCAATCATTAATCCTTAATCAATGAAGAATTATCAATAATCATTAGGCTAATTATATAAAATGATGAAAAAAATACATAGAGATCACCTAAATATCTTAAATTGAAGACAAATTTCAGCCACTCGAGAGATTTATAAAGCCTCTTTTATCTAAACCAACATCCACTAATCGTGCTTTGAAATCTAAAATCATCAAGAGAGTGATTGAGTAAGAGTGAAAAACAAAATGAGAGGAGGCAGCCAAGAGAGGTCAAATAACCTAACAAACGGGGCTAATAGGATTAAATTCGACTTTTAACAATATTATACCGATTAAAATTGAATCGTTACCGATCGATACTACTGTTGCCAATGTGCACTGATCGATATTACTGTTGCCAATGTGCACCAATTAAAAAATTGGATCATCACGGGCTGATAGTACTACCATTCGGTATTGATCGGTGACGATCAAAATTCTTGACTCTACCGCTCGTTACACTTTATACCCTGAAATTACGATCAATAACTTTGATAGAGTTAAGGTGATAGAAAAATATTTGCATGACTCTACCATCTGACCCCGTAGGGGTAGAGGAAATGGAAAATGCCTATTGAATGGGTGTAACAATATGGTGCAGTAAAAAGGAAGAAAAATACATGAAGTTATCCACTGGTTTCAATGTTAGCCCAAACACTACCATGTTATTTTAAATCTCACCACTACAAATAAATGACATAAAAGCACGTGTGTCATCCATCTCTATGGAGATATTCAATGGGTTTGGAGTCATTTAATCTCACCGCTTCCATATCATTTAATTTCACTAGTAGACTTCGACTAAAAATGAAATATTAAACTAAAACTGGACTGCTTCTACACGGTGCTACTTCTGATTTTGGATTCATCCATTCTCGTTTCAAAACCTCTGGTTTCAAATGATACAAATACATATATATATATATATATATATATATATATATATATATATATATATATATATATATATATATACATAAACATACATATACATATATATATATATACATATACATATGTATACATATATGTATATATACACGTACATATACACATATATATATGTATATATATATGTATATATATATATACATATATATATGTATATATATATATATACATATATATACATATATATATGTATATATATATATATATACATATATATATATATATACATATATATATATATTTTTTTGTTTCCTCTCTCTCTCTGACAGGGAAAGAATCCTATTGATGTCTTGATGCTTAACCACCTTCTTGATTACCCATATGGGCTTCTGACATTTTTCTTTTAACTTCTGACTCCCATGACTTCTTTCCTCCCTTCTTAGGCTGTTCGTCCCGATCATTCTCTTCCTTCTTAACCTCCCTTGTTAACATAGTTTTGAGCAAACAGAAACAGGTTAGAGCAAGTTCCACGTCACCATGAAATGTGGTACTGAAGTATTAGTAGTTCTAATATTTAACAAGCTAGTTTAGGCTACAACAGTGATTTAAAAAGTATTAGGCGTCAAAAGACGTTAAGATCCAAAAACGCCCAAGGTGCAAGGCGCTCGTCCGAGCGAAACGAGACGCTAAAATATAAAAATATATAATATAATTAATATAAATTATTTAAATAAAAAATATATTATTAAATTAAGAAAATTGGGTACAAAATCATAATATCATATTAATAAAAAGTCTTAAAAATCAAAACAATAAAATTTTACATCAAATCTATTGAGTTGCTCTATACACTTGCCATTTATTCTGAAACTTAACAATAATTTTAAATAAATAAAAATTAATAATATTAAAATTAAAATAATATATTATTAATCTAATAAATAAAAATACTATTATTAGTATACAGTAAGCAGGATACTGTTAATATATTGTTAACAGTATAGTGAGAAGAGTGTGAGAAGATCAAGGCTGTTGAGGCAACAACAACGGTAGCTGGAGCGGGAGCTACGCGTGGCAACTACAGTGAGAGCTGCGAGCGATAGCGGGAGTAAGAGCGGCGAGCGACGACAGTAGTGACGAGCGACGATTGTGGCAGCGGTGAGAAGTCGGCGAGCAGCGATTGTGGCAGCAACGACTAGCGACAGCGGTAGCGGTAGTAGAGAGTAGCGAAAGCGGAGAAGAAATCTCGATGGCAAAATCGCGAGTGTTAGGGTTGGGGAAGTCGAGGAAATCGCGAGTGTTAGGGTTGGGGAAGTCAAGGAAATCGCGAGAGGGAGCCTATCAATGATTTAGTTGGTTCGATTGAACCAACTAAAGCACCGAAGATCGAACCAGACGTAAAACATTGGTTCGATCGCCTGGTTTAACCTGGGCACTCGCCCGAAGCGCCCGGCGCCTGGGCTCGGGCGAACGCCTAGGCGGCGCCTCGTTGAAGCGAGGCGCTTGGACATGAAGCGAGGCACTCGGGCCTCGCCTCGCCTCGCCCGAGCGCCTAGGCGAGCGCCCGAGTGCCTATTGAAATCACTGGGCTACAACAGGTTAAATGACACAAATGCCAGGTGATGGATCCAGACATTCATTACAATGCTATCAGAATAACACAGTGATGTCAGATATAGGCTAACAAGTGTGTTACATAAAGATTATTTTATATTAATGTTTCTGGTATAAAAGCAAGATAGCTAAATATTTAGCATGCCTATTTAGGGCCACAAGATCAACTGCTATCTCTCTAGGGCTGCAGTGTCACCAGAACCAATGGCAATTAACAAGTTAACTGCTCAGCAATTCAGTAAAATTTTAGCAGAATAATAAACATAGTTGACAGTCAAATAAACCAAGATTATGAATTGGGTACCATGTACAATCAATCCGGACATTGGTTATTGCAGAATCGCTCCGCACAGGTTTTTCTGTCAGAAAGTTTATCAAAAGTTTCGCCAGTTCATAAGCAAAAGGATAACGATCAGTAGCAACTATTGGATGATGAAGTGCAGGAACTTACACTGAGATGACGCATATTTTAAATATGGAAAGTCCATATTCTCATGGAGTTCAGTTTTTATTAGCACTTGTAACTTCAAATTTTGGACTGCAAAATGGTGTCTCCTTGCAAATATCTTCGGTGGAGTTCAGTTTCTCATCTGAGTCTAAATCCTGTGTTTCCAAAGATTCCATATGAGGACCATGAGATAAGTAAAAATACTACTAAAGTTTATTGACAAAGTACAGCAAACAGGATGCCGATTTTGACATTATGTCAAATTTAGCTGGCATTGGTGCACAAATGAACCTGCAGCACATTTAGATAAAAGGAGGGGTGTGAAGGAAAAGTCACATCACTTTAATTAACATGATTACAAGTATCAACAAATGGTGAATTTTGGTGCCTTTGTAAGATTGCTCCACTACATGTCAAGGACTCATATGTTGGGCCATTTTATATATGTTTCAGCAAAACATAAACGAGTGCTTGGAAAAAGCCAACTCTCATTACACAAAGAAACTCATGATAGTGTTGTTATATGTCTACCATGCAGGTATTTATGCACTTATGCAGTGGTTCATAAGAGTATATCATCAGTAGATAATTTTTTCTGATTTCTTGTGAAACTTGACTTGTTCCATGCAGTCGCACGATATGAAAAGCAACATGAAATCAATGGTTTTTCGACATAACGAAGCATATGTTATGCCATGTTCTGGAAGGAATCTGAATTTTCAAACCTTGATGGTAAAAAATTTCTCGTGTCACTAGGAAAATGGTTATTAAAGTTTTCTTGATCCCTGGGAATCTAGCTTAAGTAGTCAGCAAAAATGTAGCAATATACATGTTCGAATATGACTAATTTTAAACATCCTATGACAAACAATTCTTGTGTATTCTTAGAAGTTAGAACTATCTTATTTGGTGTTCTTTGGAGCTACGTAGCCTTTTCTAGTTCATTTATTTCTCCAATCACCTCGAAGACCTACCCAGATCATATAATAATGTCAACAAGCTTATGGCAGATTGCTGCCTTGCCCATATAGGAGCACATTATCTCCATGAACTAGAGTAGCAAGCATCCATATACATCCAGGATCTGTTCTAGCCTAGTGCTTGATTGGTGTACACTTGGCATGACACCATGTAGTATTGTCCAAGCCAAAAGGTGCACAGTGATCCTTTGTTTCATGCATCTCAATTTATTTGCATATATTTCAAATTCAAGACACTTGTATTATTTCATACTCAGCCTGACAAATTCTTTTAAGCAAATATTATGCACTATTTCAAAGGATTCAACCATATCATATGTAAGTCACTACTAACAGAAATCATTCGAATAAGAAACTTATGGACAAGAATACCACATACTCCAAACTTGAACCCAAGATCGTTGTTACATAAGATAAGAACTGCTGAAATACAGGAAGCAGATGTGTAACATTCATAAACTGGGAAGCATAGTGCCACGAGGCACATGAAATAAACAAGGAACTAGGAACCCAGTATACTTACAAGGAAATCTTGTTCGAAAGCAAGGATCTTGCAGACACTGTTTATATTTGGTTTAAAGGCATGTTTACTCAATACTCCATGCTCAATAT
The DNA here is from genome assembly GCF_036884655.1 of Musa acuminata AAA Group. Classification (NCBI taxonomy): domain Eukaryota; kingdom Viridiplantae; phylum Streptophyta; class Magnoliopsida; order Zingiberales; family Musaceae; genus Musa; species Musa acuminata. Next base: position 39,067,481 of record NC_088357.1, read on the forward strand.
AGCATATGCAATCCTTAAGGGTTCGAAATACATATCCACTTTCTGGATCAGTGTAATACTGCAGCAAAGATGATATTGTCATCAAAGCAGTTCTCTACTTAACATAATAAACGAAAATGAGAAGTAAACTAGACATGAGCGAGAAGGGAAAATAGCAATGTCAAGAAACATACCGTAGGAGTGCTACTAATAGCACTATCAAAAACACTATGACTAATAGCTAAAGACAGTTAAAGTTAAAAGAGGCATGATTTAAGATTTACAATTGAAGCATCAGAATGACAGAATGACTGTTCCAATAGGATAACAAAGAGTAAGTTTCGATATTTAAGACATAAGAACATTCTTCGCAGTAACAGATATAGGACAATGAGATTTATGTTTGTGCATGTTGGTTCTAGCCCAAGCTTAGTTTAAAGTTGCACATTTCTGCACCTCAAATTGTATGTCACAATGAAAATATGTTTCGAAGAATGAGTAAACAAACCTAGTGATCAGTTCTCCTATGGCTACTATGTGAAGAAGGGCTGGAACATAGACTGATGGTAGAATGAACACTTTCATCAAAACATGGAACATGAGATCAGTGCAGGTGGGAAAAATGACCTGAATCATTGTGGTGTTTAAGTGCTTTTCGACGTGTATTACTATTGAGTGGCATAATTTATGCTTTTCTTAGATTATTTTGTTTCTTCTAGTAAGTGGCTTGCACGTGTCACTGTTGCTTCTGTATTAGTCCAGCATCATCCTAGGTGTAGAACGTAAAGTACAGACCAATGTGCTGATACTGTGCTTTTGCATCATCAACTAGCACTAGTCAGCATTACTAGCAAGTTCAATCCTTAGTTTACATACAGCAAGATTTCCTCTCTTGTATTTTCCAGTTTTCTTTATTTTTACATTTTGTGATTAAACTAACACTACAACTTGAAGCTGAACATTGCTATGGAACTCTAAATCCAAACCAAAAAAAAGGAATTTAACAGAGCACAAAAGGAGGAAACTATATAGGCTGTTTTGCATCTTTACTTATCTGAGTAAATAAATAATGGTAACAAGCATTTTTAGAGACTCAAGATTGCTGGGATCACAACCATCCATGCAAGAGAAATGCACTATGTTGAATCAATGACTTGTTGCCAAGCATGCTTTCGAAAGCGTATGAATATATATATATATATATATATATGGTCATGCACAGAATTATTGGATACAATGCTCATGGCTATCTCAAGCCAAATCCATTCATAGAAAACACAGCTGATATGTCATTCCTCACCAGAATTTATGAACTACACTAAGGACATACAGGGAAGTTGCATGTGAAAGAGCCATCCTATGGCTTTCTAAACCCAAGATTAAATAAATAGGTTGATGTGTAGTAGGACAAGCTGAAACCACACCTAAAACACTAAAAAGAATTAGAGATTGTTGTTCGGATGACTCAGGTTAAGTAATCAATAAGTCTAGAGAAAAAATATCATGACCCATAGGTTAATTGGCTTATCAACTTCGTTTGACCCAAACCACTTGTCAAAATATTTAACTTGAAGTTGATAATAGTGTACTCATCAAACCCTTATAAGTCAATCTTAATCTTGTCCACTTTTAATGTGAGACTAATTGGGGTGTTATAATTTTCCCCACTCAAGGGCTTGACGTCCTCGTTAAGGCCCAGCATAGCTCAAATCAAATCCTAGCATGGTGCATATAAGGTGTAGCCTAGTGGTGGCTTCACATCGTGACGAGTCCTCTAACTCCATCTACGGGTAGCCCTTTCTTACTCGAGCCCTCTCACCATGCCTAAATACTAGGTCAGCTCTATTACCAAATGTCATGATGTAAGCCTAATGGGCCAATTGGCCTATCAACTTTGTTTGGTCAAAACCACTAGCCAAAATGCTTAAGCTGAATTTGATAGTAGTGCACTCATCAAACTCTTATAAGTCAATTTTTGTCTTGTCCACTTCTGATGTGAGACTAATCGGAGTATTACAAAAATAGCACCTAAATTGTTATCTCATGTATTCTAATAAAGATTTGCCACTCTTGGGTGGAATCACATTGGATCAACTGATCTAAACACTGATCTAAACTGAGTTGATCACAATGTTTTTAAAAGTGATAGGCACCAAGGTTTCAAAATGCTCGAGGTCCTAGGCGCTCACCTAGGCACCCGTTTAAGCGAAGCGAGACACTTTAGAATATTAAAATTTTAAATATATATATAACGATTGAAACCTATGCTAAATAGTGTTTTCAATATGATGCTAAAGAGTTCTAACTCTAACAGAAATATAGTGCACCATAAGGTTTGCAATACTGAATGATACCGCTCGTATCGGGAGGTACATACCGGTCTGCAAGTAGACCGATACACGGACCGCTCACTACCGAGCGGTACTGTTGATTGGGGCTTATTGATGCTGTTTTTGCTCCGTTATCATCCTAAATCGAACGGTTATCGAGGGAGAAGAAAGAAGAGGGCGAAGGGGAAGAAAGTCAAGGGAGAAAAAGAGAAGAACCTGAAGATCGACGTCGCTCTCCTCCTCGTCTGTCGGCGATTTCTCATTCGCGCGTGGCGAGAAGAATCATCGGTGTCGAGGGGAGAAGAGAGCGATGCCTCGACGAAAACCTTATATATATATATGTGTATATATATATATATGTGTGTGTATATATATATATATATATATATATATATATATATATATATATATATATATATATATATATATATATATATATATATATATATATATATATATATATATGCATGGGGAGAAGAGAGGCGATGTCGTAGATTTTTTTTTTTTTCTGCGACGTCGCCCCGCATGGGGAGAAGAGAGGTGACGTCGTAGAAACTATATATATATATATATCGCCTGGTATACAGTACCGTACCGAGCAAATGTCGAAATTCTGGTATAGTACGAAATTTCAATCCTTGGTACACCATAGGTTAATTAAAATGAGAAATAATGGACTGAGAAGAGGAGTAACCAATGGCTATGGAGGAAGGTAAGGGTAGGAGAGGGAGGCAGACGAAGCTTAGAACGAAGGCGATGTAGGCAGAGGAAACTGCGGAGGAAGGCAATGTTGGTAGAGGAAGCTACAGACAAAGGCAAAGGTGGAGGAAGTTGGGGACGAAGGTAGTAGCAACAATTGTAGACGAAGCTGCGAACAAAGGCGGCAGTAGCGAATGGAGATACGGATAAAGGCAGTAGCGGCGGACGAAGGTAGTAGCGATGAACATAGGGTTTCACTTTGAAGACAAATTATGTCGGGCATGGGGGGCGAGGGTTGTGAGCTTTGTGTTAGGGCAAATTATTTGGTTCGACTGAACCAACTTTCTTGTTCAATCGAACCAAGCATAAACCCAGACCCATCTTCACTCGAGCACTCGCTCGAGGCACTCGGTGCTTGGGCTTAAGCGAGCGCTCGGGTAGCCCTTCATTGAAACATCTCACCTAGAGGTTTTACAAGGTACTCGGGCCTCACCTTGCCTCGCTCGGTGGTTTTACAAGGCACTTAGGCCTCATCTCACCTCGCTTGAGTGCCTTTTTGCTCGAGCGCCAATGCCTCGCTCGGAGGTTTTGTGAGGCGCTCGAGCCTCACCTGAGCATCTGCTTGCTCGAGCGCTTTTTGAAAACACTAGTTGATGAATCTACACCAATCACATAACTCTCATGTGTTGCATGCCACTTGTTGCAATGCACCACCTTTAAATTTTAATTGTTTGAGACTTAAATCCTCCACTAACTATGAGCCTCCTTGGATCATTTATATAATAAGAAAAATCCTCTAATACAAGCAACATACTTTTTGCATTTTGATGATAACGCTTTGGTTTCAATATTCTAGAATTATCATGCCTTGTATTGATAATTATTGATAACATTTGAATGTTGCCTAGAGTTCACTCTAATATTAAATCATGCAGTTTTAGCTTCCTTTCCATAAAAAAAGAATTTTTTGAACTTATTGAAATTGAACAGATCTCTCTCATTGATGTATTGTTTCATCAACAGTCATATCATGATGTAATATATTTTTTCAATGCGTCTTTACAAAGTTCTTTGTCCTAGACTATCACTAATTATCTTGTCTTACATTTTGTCAAAATTCCTATTGCATTATAAAACTGTTTTTGAAATCATTCTATGGTGAAATATCACTAAGGCAATCAGAAATGGGAGAACTTGCCTGAACTAAATCCAATAACCTTCCAGAACCAATCCCAACCTTTAAAAACCCTCCAAACCATGCCTCTAAACAAGCAATCCAAAGGTGCATATCAGAGATTTCTTACTCTTTCTTTTGGAGGGAACCAAACAATTTTTACATTAATCCTTAAAATGAAACATACTTCATGATGCAATTCTTCACTTTGATGAAAACCTGCACAACTTCAGTGGCCAGTTCCATTTCTAAGCCAAAACTTCAAGTTCCTATTAGACTTCTCTTACAACGTGGCATGAATTTTCAAATACACACTGACTTAGATTTAACTTGTTTTGTCTGCTCTATTTTGCAGAGCCCATAGGAAGCTCCATATTCAAGGGATTATTTAAAGGCTGTTTGCACTTTGCAGTGCTGCCACACATTTTATCAGCAAAAATACACGAATACTTTTAATCCACTTTTTGGTGATAAATCTCAGAAAAAGTACCAGCTAATAAATATTTCGTTGCATTTCCCCAGTAGTTTTTTTCAACATTTAACAGTTTGGAAGATTTTTAGATTTATCCATGGACAAGAACATGAAAATTCTAGTATTCAAGCAGTACAATGTTGAGCAATGAAAACAAAACTTAATTACTCGAAACAGATTACTGATCATAAAAAGTATTATTTACCGTAAAGACATCAAGTTAGTAGCTAAAGTTTTGTAAACAACATGGACTTATTTTCAATGTACGTACTGCATCCTGTTTGGTTGGGCTCTTCTTATCCTTGTTCCTTCTGAATCTGATTTCTTTGATCCATCCATCAGGTAAACCATCTGGGGAATATTCAATTCGGTATAAGACCTATTTGGAAAAAGAAGAAATAGATTTCTATCAATCATCAATTGCAGTGAATTTTTAGCAAGGAAAGGCATGAGATATAGGGTGCAATAAAAGAGTTTCAACAAAACCCATACAAGGTCACCGGATTTATTCCTGCAGCGTCTCTTCCGAGAGGACGTGGGGGGACCACATGCATTCCCTGACTCAATAAACTGAAGTACTTCTTCCTTTGAATAGAAAACAGTTCCAGTCGATTGATGCAAGTAGCACTAAAATGATACAAGCATACAATTCATGTAAACACCCTTTTGATTGCCATTCAAAAATTCAGAATTTTACAAATATATCAACTATTTATCAGTATATCTATATCACATTCTTTCTAATGCATCCAGGATAAGAAGTTTCTAGGATTTCCATATGCATGAGGTTCAATCTTTGTTCATCATACATCAAAAATTCATTGTGAAGTAATGTTGTTCTCTCAAAAGAACAAAAATCGGCTGGCTATTCATTCACACTACCTATTTTCTTAAATTTTATATCGCCACTATTCATCTGCATAACTTCCAAAACCCTATGATTTTACACCCAAATCTACTGCATATACCACAAAATTTACGAAAATATGCTCACAACTCTAGAAATACACTCATCTCATCATGCTAAACATCCTATAGCAGATGTTCTTGAACAATGAGCATGATAAGTATTCCTGGGAAGAAAGTACAACTAGACTATAATTTATCAAACTACAAACCAAGTGGACATAGCAAAGACCTGCCTGTATTTGAGAGAAAATAAATCAATTCTACAAGCCAGATGGACAACCTGAGTTCAACACGAAAGTTCAATCACCTATAAAAATCTAGCAAATACATAACCAAATAGTGGTGCCGAAAAGATATGGCAGATAAGAATGGCAGATTAAGAAATTTCACAAGCATAGTCTTGCTGCTGAATACTTCTATCATTTGCTACTAAGACTCACAGGGATAAAGCCCCATTTGGAGCCTCTTGCTTGAACAAAATTGATGTATGGTTTCTTGACCCTAATGGGGTTAGGTTTGTGTGGGCTACATTCTGACTAGTTTGGCATTCTTGTGCAGGTGTGATTCAGATCTAAGGAGATGTGGCTACAGGTGCAGAGGCCATTGCTACAATGGAAGGGATCTATGAAGTAAATATACATCAACTGAAAAATATGATTGAATCAGACCCCCTAATCCAAGCTGTCTCTGGAAAGTGAAGAATCAAAATGTGGAGCTAACAATCAGTATTTTGCTCAAGTGATTTGTCAATCTCAAATTGTGCATATCTATAGAGAAACTAGTGGATATGCTGATTATCCTCCTAAACTAATGTGTTAATTGTCTTGCTAATTTAATTTGTATGGTTTGAAAAACTTGATGAGTTCTCTTCTCCCCATTTAGATATATGCAAAGCTGATGTATCTAGATCTTCTATTTCAAGGGTAATATAAGGCTTATAATCCTTTGCTCTTTCATACCAAAAGAAGAATCAGGATCTAGACTTATAGAGAAGATGCCATATTACATCTACATTTGGTAATGGAAAATCATTATATCCTTAGACTGTTGAGAAATATCCATTATATAGCAATACTTTCATATGTTTATATATGTCCATATATCCTAATTATCATCTTTCATATATAATAATAAAAGTACATGCAGGGTAGAAAAAATAAAGGTGCAAACTCATAAATATGTGCATACACCATCTTGACAAGATGCATGCCAATGTTTACCACATATATCCCAAATGAATTTTCTTGCAAGAACAATAAGAAGCCACAGTTCCCAACTATTTCGGACTGGATGCATGGATCATTTTCTTCCATTAAGATTTGCTGAGAGCAATATCGATTGTCAAATGAACCATTAAAATTTAGGGCCAGCTCTATAGATATAATTGTCTTTAGCAATGTTTCTCAGGACTTTCTTCACCTGTCCTTGTGCTGCTAATCTGAAATGGCTTACCTTGCTTAAGGATTGCACTCATAAGTCTCCTTTAACATGTCCTGATTACCTTACGTGGTTTTCCCTCAACTTATGCTTGTTTGAGGCTGTCCCAATAGTTTATGAATGCAAATATCTTCTGTTGAATCATTTCTAGTGATCCCACACATCTCTGTCTCAACATCATCATCTCATCAACAACATTAACTTTCTGGATATATCTTTTTTCTAGCTAGCCAACTTAAATCTACAAAATATGCGGACCTTTTATATACTTCACACACAAAAATCATACAACATTCGTGGCACCAGTCTCCACTTTAACCATCCCTCTTCAACTCTACAAAACATAGAATAAGAATAAACACTATAGGTTGCAGTAGATAAAATGATCTCATAAAGATAAAGATGCAGCTCCAAAAGAAAACGAAATAGATACTATACTTCATTATGTATGTGATACCTTGTACCTCTCTTCTGCTTCTGCACCAATTTTTCGAGTTCTAATCTCCATGATCCACCCACGAGGCAACCACTTGAGTGAATCTTTTACTTTATGTACAAGCTAATAATCAATAAAATCAGCAAAACATTATTATAAGTCCCAAATATGCAACTAAAAGCACAAAAAACTTGAAGAGAGGAACTCTTACTTGCTGATCTTCATCTCCAAAACATTCTGTATCCTCAGATGCATGGGATGCAGCTGCTACAATGTTGAGATAGTGGATAACTTCCTCTTTTGAACAGAATGTGTACTCAGATATGGGACATGTGTAATACTGCAATAGAAAACAAAAATCAAAGGCTTGCTTGTCATGCTTACAGGGGTTCTTTTTTCATTCATAACCTATGGCATGTTCTTCATTTCACAAAAATTCAGCATCAGGAGCACATATAAATCTTCAAGGACATATAATGAATATCAATAATACAAAAAATGGCTATCATTATGAGCATTTGAGTAAAAGGGGATGAAAAGAACTGCAATAAAGAACACGGTTCGATGGAAATGGAAATAGCACATTAAATATCGAATCATGCTTTCTAACCTTATTAAATAAAGGCTATTAGAAGATGCATGCTGTTGGGTCCAGCCCATATGTGGGCTTGGACCGGATGATTTAGGCACCGAGCCCAAATCTGATGTATTAAAAAGAAAAAAAGGAAAGAGACGTGCGCGACATGAGCGAGGGCAGCGAACAGAGGCGTGCATGCAGCGAACAGTGACGGCGCTGAGAAAAGGAACAGAGAGAGAAAAGGAGAGAAAAAGTTAAGGTTTTTGGGGCTTTTGCTAGATGATCGAGCAGTTAAACTTCGTTGGTTTTGGTTCAAATTTTATGTGAATAATCCTTGCAACAAGCTTTACAATCTTAATGGAACCAATCTACAGTTTATCCTATTTAAGGTGCTTTCCTGCTATATTCACTTTGTGGGACCTAAAATTTTTCTTTTATGAAATCCATCTGTGGTGATGATGATATGTTATGGTTGAGCCAAGATCTGTGTTCTTGATGTTATTATGATCCTTTGATTATTCTGGAGATGGTGATAGTGAAAGTTTGAAGTGGACTACGGTCCCGTGGTTTTTCCCGCATTGGGTTTTCCACGTAAAAATTTTAGTGTCTCACTTTGTGATTGATTTATTGTTCTACTGTTTATATTGCTCTGGTTAATATTTTTTTTTGATAACAAGTTGGTATTTTGAATGAGGAACCAATTTTGATACACAAAAAGGGAAAAAAATTATTCCGCTATAATAGTTTTTCCCAACACATGCTTAGAAGTTACCTTTCTAATAGTAATTTTTCATATCAAGAAGAACCAATTGTACTGCCTGAATAAATAGAACTAAATTATGATTGGGATGACAATATTCCTTGACTTTAGCATAGTAGCCATGAAAATGTAGTTAAAATCCTATGCCCTATCTAAAATCAGAAAAGAAAAACCACCATCACAAATGAATGTCTGCATTTGATGTGGAAGATGGGAAAAGCAAGCAACGAGCTAAAATTAACCTATAAAGGGAAAAGGTGTTTGGATGATTCTGCTATAATTAATAGACCATAAAAAAAAATAACTGAAGCCAACAATATGCATAGAGATTTTGTGGTGTATAATTGCAAGTTCTAATTTCAAAAAATTAACCAAGATGTGAACCTGAATGCAGATCATTTCGGCATATATTGAATTACCAGCAACATCTCACAGTCAATAAAGCAGGACAGATTTTTTGATGCAGGGACTGAGTCATCAGTCACAATATACTACATGAAAGTGATGATGCAAATAAGTTGTTCCATTATGAAAAATGGCAGGTATTGATGAACATCTATTTATTAACATCAAAGATCCAGTTTATGCAAGCATGTTGCAACAGCCAAAGTGCTGAACCATCTTGAAATGTATCCAATAGTAAAAAAAGAAATTCAATGGTTCATGATCAACTGTAGCCTGTTTTGTGACAAGATCAGAAAAGAAAATTAGATGTTTCAATGAACAGGTGGATTCCTTATGATTTTTTCCAAAACAATGTTTGCTAAGAGTAGCCCGTTTAGCAAAACAGATCAAGCTACTTCCACAAAAACCACCATTTCTTCTTACTTATATGACCAACCTAACATTGAGAGTTTTAAAATAGAACCTAAGGTTTGAAGTTGCCAAAGAATGGTTTTCACTAAATTTTCAACACCTCTCATGTTCAGTTCCGTCCTCTTTTTTTATGGCATGATTCGTTAAACATGTCAATTCATGTTTCAGACTGAACCTTACAAACAACAAGAATAGACCAAGACGTTGGTGTCTTTCAGCACAAGTTCAAATATAGTATTACCAAGTTTGCATGATATGCACATGGCATAAATGCCCTTCAAATATAATATTTCCAAGTTTTCATGATGACTAAATTAATCATATGGGTTTTACATGCAAAGTATACATGGATATGCCATAAAGCCTATTATACTGTCAAATTGAGCCATCCAAATTGATGATTTTCAACACCACTAAGATTCCAGAAAAAAAAAAACGAGTGTTTGAGCTTTAACCAGAAACTGAATCAAGTGTAACGAATCAACATTTCTCAGTCCGAATTAGAAACTCTCGTTTGCTCAAAAGTCAAAACCACTGAAATCATTAGCAGGCTCGATGAAAACCACCAAATTTCAGAAACCATAAAAAAAAGCACCAATCCCGTTAATTTCTTTACATTGAAATCTCTTTTCAGTGACCCTGTCTTGGGGAAACTGCCAATCTCAATTCAGATCAATCAAGAACTTCCAAAGCTGTGAAAACCAACAAATTTGCAAAATTGTGCAATGGAAACTCTTTCCTTGGAGTTGAAACTGAAATTATAACTGACACTAAATCCCTGCAGGAAATCATTTATTTGATCGTCTCTCCAAGTATGGTTAGCAAATCAACCAAATATTTGAAATCTTATTTATGATATCTGAGATCACGATGAAACAGTGGTTAAAAGTCATGAATATTGACTGTGTGCTTTTAGTAACACAAAGTTAACACTAAACTATCTTTAACAAGTGCCCAATGTGAAGTAGATACTTAATTCAGTTCAGCCACACAAATTCTAAGTACAACTGCACTTAATTTGGAATCCTTCTCAAACTGGTAATAAGCTAAAGAGTGGAAGTTGTTAGGCCAGAGTGAAGCAACGAACTTCCTGACTTCATCTTCCTGCAACAATTGTGGCTACCATTCAGCTATTATTGATCGTTGAGAATAGAAGAGGTTTTTGCAATGATTCCCGTCACGTAGCCCTTCCTCACCAAAACCGACGAGTAAAGAACCGGATTCAGGAGCAAACCGAGATGACCGCGGAAGAGGAACAAACAGAAGATGAAAATTACATAGTATCACCAGATGAACGGCTAGAACAGGAAAAAGATCCGTTCAAGAAAGGAGAGAAGTGGTGGGGTTACTCGATAGGTGAAGCCCTTCTTCCCCCTCCGGACCTCCATGATCCATCCGTCCGGCAGCCAATCCGGCGGCTTCTCCTCCGACATTCCCTGAATGTATGTCTTCCGCTTCTATGCCGCGATGATCACCCACCGGCGATTCTCGGGTCGGCAGCAGCGGCAGGCACTCACTCTTGCTGACGCTCTCTCCTCGGGAGTCACCTAAGGGACAAACGACGATTGTGGAGGTACCCGCCTCGAGATGCGGGAAGAACGCATCATCAGGATGGCGATGGGATTGGGGATTTTTTTTTTTTGACACTTCTACAGTTTTGATTGAAGGCAATTTATCGAATAAAAACCATAATGATCATTTTTAGGAAGTTTAAATTGGCAATCCCATTATAATTCTACTTCTAAAATTTTTATTATTTTTTAAATATTCCTCTATAAATATTTTTAATTTATCATTTAATAAATATTAAAGAGAAGAAGGTAAAAAATATTTTTTTGTATTTATTAAATTGATTTAATATTTTTAGGACTTAAGAGATATAGTATTGTAAACCTAAAAGATGATATTTTAAGTGTTTATGTAATAGATTGAAAGACATAATAATATGAGCTGTCATATTCCAAACCAATGAAGGGATTGTGAGAAATAAAGAATATAATTAGTAATTAAGAGATTATAGTTAGTAAAATTATATTTTATTATTTTTAAAATAATTATAACATGTATTCAATAATAAAAAAAGAGATGTCAATTAATAAAACATTAACCACACTTATGAATTCACAAGTATAAGAGTTTATAGAATTAGAACTCCAACTATTTACCATAAGTTCATATAATTATAGGCTAAACTTAACATTCCAAAATTTCAAATATGATAGGTCTTTTAAAATTTTTACACAATATATCAATTCAAATGAGTTGACAACATTATTACATACAAAATATATGCTTATACAACAATCACAATATATCAACCAAGAAAGACTTATCCAAAATCTGAATAGCTTTCTATTACCTCAACTCAATTCAAACATCTTAGTATGTGATAAGTTAACCTAAAAAATTTATATATAGCAACGGAATGAACTACAAAGTTGAGCAAGTAATAAATATATCCAGGACAATAGGAGAAGTTTCAAGTAAGCTTGGTATCAAAATGCAAAGCAAGTATATAAGTATATAAGAGTTCATAGATATCATATCATTATATGCAGAATCGTAACTGTCATTTCATTCAAAATATATTTGGATTATAACAAATAGAGTTAAGAGTAATTGAAGCATATTAATGACATAGAAGCATTTCGGGGCATATCAATACCATATGAAATATTTTGAAATATATCAATGACATATGAAATGTTTCGGAGCATATCAATGGTGTATAAAATGTTTTGGAGCATATCGTTGACGTATGAAATATTTCCAAACATATCAATGGCATATAAAATGTTTCGGAGCATATCAATGACATATAAAATATTTTGGAGCATATTAATTATATATAAAATGTTTTGGAGCATATGAAAGAATAAATATGAAACAAAAGCTCAAATGTCTTTGACGTTACATTCATTTCATTCTTATCCAAAACACACATAAAAACACATAACCAAAACTTTGGATATCATATCAAACACATAGAAGATGAAGTGGGATCATAGACAAAATATGGTTAATTTATTTCTGGATGACCACTAGATAGAAGTTTTTCATGTTTGGGAGTGTAACATCTCTCATTTTTAAAATGTAAGGGTCTATTTGTAATGTAGGGACTTAAATATAAATATTAAAAATATGATATAATTTGTGAAAGATTCATATTAGGTTTTTTTTTTAAATAATGGGCATGTGTCACTAGCTAACCTAAGGTTGGTGCCACCTAAGTTTATTCTATAGATGACATATAAGCCTCTTTCCTTGCCACCTTGTAATTCTTATATTAGTCAAATCTAATCTATTAGAGGAGAAACTAAAGGAGAAAAACCTGCTGCATCCAACATAGGATTGAGAAGAGAAGGGAAGAGGAATTGAAGTAGGAAGAAAGCTTTGCTTTGGCTTGATGCAAAGCAAGTGTTCTAACCCCTTCCTACAGAAATATTGATCTTTGATTTCATCTTAATTCTGAAAACTTTAGAAGATTTTGGCTTCATACATCATATTTCTATCGTTTAGGAATAAAACTATAAATCTGAAATTTTTTTGAGATTTGACCTTTCTGTATTATTCTAGTTGTAACTTTATGCATCGATTTTGGATTTAGGAGAAATAAATTCATCCAAAAATGACTCAAAGCTTTTTCTTTTGACACCAGAATGGTAAATTTGGAGTCTACTTACCTATCCAAACTATTATTTCAACTGACCCTATGAAATCTGTAAAACAGAGATTATCGGTTTTGACATTTCAGTACTCTCTTGCGTATAATTCTCTATTGAAAACTCTGATTTATACAAAACATGATTTATCAGAGGCTAGACTCATAAACCTTTCTGTGCATATCTGATTTGAAAGATTTACAAAATAGAGATAATGTTCTCTGACCTTTGGTTACTAAATTATTTATAACTCCTTGTTGGAAACTCCTATTCATACAAAACATGATTTATCTAAAACTAGATTGATATATCTTTCAAATGACCTATATTTTATATAAATTAGAGTATAATTGGTTATCCAATAATTTATGAAATATGCCTCTCAAATTCTGTCAGAATCGAGCTTTGATTGATTTCGCTTATTCTTGTTTTATCTCTTTAGAAATTAATTTCAACTAAAATCCTTACTTCAGTTGAGCTTTACATTATTGCTTTAAAATCCTGTATACTTTTGTCCTTCAGTTATTTGCATACCCGAATCTATTATGTAAAGTTCATGTTTATATCGCAATGTTTCGTATAGGCACATGCATTCTGTTGTTCCGTATACATTTCCGATATGTCCCAATTTATTGTTCACAATACCCTTTGTACTATGGTGTTTGTGGACTTTACTAGAAATGATAAATGGATTATTTGGACCTTTGCCAGAAATGGTAAAGGATATGTGCCTAGAGCTTGCGATGCTCTAGATTACGTTTGATGGTCATTCAGAAATAGATGGACCATATTATGTTATGATCTTACTTCACCATCTATGTATTTGATATAATATCCAAAGCTTTGGTTATGTGCTTTGGATAAGAATAAAATGTATCTAACGTCAAATGCGACGTTTAAGCTTCTATTTTGTATTTGTTCTTTGATATGCTCTGAAATGCTTCCTATATTATTGATATACTCCAAAATGTTTCATTTGTTATTGATATACTCCGAAACATTTCATACGCTATTGATTTGCTTCGAAATATTTCATATGCCATTGATATATTCTGAAACATTTCATACGCTATTGATATGCTACGAAATATCTCATATGTTATTGATATGCTCCGAAATGTTTCGTCTACCATTGATATGCTCTAAAATGCTTCATATGCCATTGATATATTCCGAAGCATTTCATACGCCATTGATATGTTTTGAAATATTTCATCCACTATTGATATACTTTGAAATATTTCATCCACCATTGATATGCTCTGAAATGTTTCATATGCTATTGATATACTACGAAATGTTTCATACGCCATTGATATTTTCTGAAATATTTCATCCGCCATTGATATACTTTAAAATATTTCATAGGCTATTAATATGCCCCGAAATACTCCTTACATCAATGATTTGCTCCAACTAATTTTTACTCAATTATTATGAACAAAATATGCTTAAAGTGAGATGACATTGTAATTCTGCATTCGTTAAGTGGCTATCTATAAACTCTTGTATCCCTACCTTGTATTTAGTAACTTATTTATTTGAAAATATCATCTTTCACCATGAATTTGTTAGTTGCTTGCTGAGCTTTATATGCTCACCCTGTTGCTATATAAATTTTTTAAGATAGCTTGTTGCTCGCTAGAATGTTTAAATTGGGCTGAGGTAGTGAAAAGCTAGAAGACTTTGGGCAAAGCTTTAGTGAATGATATGTTTTTATTGTATAAGTATACTTAGTGTCTAATGGAATATTGATGGTAAATATGAACTTACGAGTTTTGTAAAAGTTAAAATAACCTCTCATGTTTAGAACTTTGGATTGTTAAGTTAATTTATGCAGTAATATGAAACATATAGTAAATATTAGTTTTGTAATTATGTAGAATCCCACACTTATAGATTTATGGGGTGGCTATTGTCTTAGTGAGTTAGTTTCAGATTTTATGATTCATCGAGTGATGTGGTATATGATTTTAAACTACATAGATTTTATGAATTATAGAATTATGGATATGAATAACTTAAATGTTTTCTCAGTATCTTCAAATATGTGTTTGGATCCTGGAATGTATTGTTCAATTATAATATTACCAATTTGGGGGCCGTGATAGGGAGCTCCATCCACCCATATATGGGTGAAGTCAAAAGGGCCCCAACAGAGCATAACTTTCTTTTTAATTTCTAGTAAAGGTTCACATTATCCCATAAATACCAAAGTACAAAAGGATATTATGAATAATAAAATTGGCGCATATCGGAAGTGTAGGAAAATCTAGGGGCGACATCTTATGCGCAACGGAAAAACAAAATACAAAAATCCTAGATTTCCTAAAAAGGTATTTATCATCGTACGAAGATTGGTACGTAAAAACTCACAAAACTTAAAACTACGAGATCGTATATCTCTAAAATCCTACAAATCTATGAGAGAGAATGAAGGAGGTCAAATATCCTCTCTAATGGTGCTCCATACGGTAGGGGCTACGAAGATGCTTCTTAAATCGCTATCCAAATATCCATATCTGTTGGCTGAGGAAGAGAAGGGGAAAGGAGAATAGAAGGTGGCAGCCAATAAGGACTAGCCTATAGACCTTTGGTTCCCTCATATTTATAGAAGTCCCTTGTCAACTTAACCATAATGGATTCTACCCTATTGGGTACTATATCATTATCCAACTACATAAGCATATTAGATTAGTGGATCTATATCTAATAATCTCTTATTGGATCTCATATATAGGATCTAATAATTCATGGGCTTATTGGATTTCCAATAAGATAGGGCCTCCGGTAGATATTTCACATTCGAACCTCTATTCGTCGCAACACCTACCATATGTGTGTGACCTTCTAGGCCTAATATCGAGTTAGTCATGAGTCATATACTTGTCAAAACTCCTTTTGGCTCAGTGAATTATTATTTTCATAATAACTCACTTGACTCATTGACTACGGACATACTAGACCACTATGTCATAGTTCCCAAACGATATAGGAGAATCCAATTTATTGGACATGTCCATCATCTATCTAATATCCTGGAGACTGTATACCAGGTATGGTGCTATCAAGCCCATACAGTTTTTACTCGAGTCTCGCTCTAATGATATTCTCCAGGAGTACTCTTTTTCTCTTAATCTAAATAACTCTAGCCAAGGATTTGTTTAAACAAGAATACATGAGATATTTCTCTCATGATACAAAGAACGGATGATCCTCTATTGACATTCAATAGCTCTTGTAAGGTTGATTGTCACTCCTGATGACTGGTTGTGTTAGATCTAAAACTTGCAAATCTATAAGTCCAATATCAAAGAATGAAATACTCATATAGGTCATCTTTAGTATCTCAAGTCTAAGGATTAGATACACCACTAAGATGATGAAATTACTATTTGACAATGAGGCATCATCAACCATCCAACATTCTGTAAGCGAATTAATTAGTTAATTCATTCTCCAATGAGCACCTACATTGTATTCCTAGTGTCCCCACATGAGTAGCTATGAGATCAGTCGCCTTCATCATATAGATGGGTATACAGTATATTAGTCTGCCTAGTTATCTCGATGTCCCTTTAGAGTAATATATGCCCGGGATTATTTATGGTCTATGTTTAAAGGTGAATCAGTCTTATTATCATAATCTCATCGTAATATGATTCCCATTACACAAATCCACGAACATCATAATATACGCAGTATATAAGATAAAGTGATAAAATATCAAATAATATAATAAGCAAAAAGAATGTGTATCATGTCACATATGTTATCACTCATGTGATTGGCTTATAGGGTACCTATGACTATCAGGAAGCACATGCAAAATAACGAAATATACATGTGCATTTATGAGTCAATACAATGCAAACATAATCTTTCACAAATGTATTCAAATTTGAAAAAAACTTAGAGCAAGAGCATACAGCAATCATATATATCTCAATTGAAGAAAAATGCTAAATGAATTCAATGTCTAAAGAGATAAAACTAGTATAGGCATATTTGACGAAAGTTCTATTAAAGTAGATTCTATGAGGAACATTGTATAAATAATTCAAACTATTAATCGAACTCTAATTTACTCAAGAAAGTTATCATTGGAAAGATATTTCAATTTACTTTCAGATAAAATAAGTTTTATATGAATTGAACTTTCCAATAGAGAGTTATAAATAGTTCGGTAACCAAAGGTCAGAGGACAAAATCTCTATTTTTGCAAACTCTATAGGATCGAATTCGATAGATGATTAGGTAAGTTATTAAGCTCTAACTCTTTCAATTAAGTACTAAAAGATAGATCTATGAGTCTAGTTTTCAATAAAGTATGTTTTGTATAAATTAGAGTTTCCAATAGGGAGTTATAAGTAGTTTAGTATCAAAAGATCAGAAACTTCAATCCCTTGTTTTACTAAATTTATAGGGTTGATTCATTTAGATGTTTGGGTTAGCAAATTGACTCCAAATCCTTCAAATAAGCTATTAAAAGAAACTTTTATAAGTCTATATTCAGATTAAATAAGTTTTATCTCAATTAAAAATCAGTGCATAGATTTATAGCTAAAACAAGATAGAAGAGTCAGAATCTTGATATTTGCAAGGCTAGAACTATTTAAATTTTCTTATAGTCAAGGCAAAAGCAACGATAAAATTATAGCAGAATTGGATTAGAATACTTTCCTTTCAAAGATTTTGATCCATATAAGTTTTAATCTCAAATCCTTCTTCTACTGTACCTCCTCCTCTTCTCCCAGTTTTCCTATCTTCTTTCTTCCTCTACGGCTACAGCTCATGCATAACATAGAGAGGCACGGTTGCCTGCTCTCTCGTCTTCTCCTTGTGTAGTGGACATCTTCTCCTTGCGTGGTCCCGATGGTCATCTAGATTCCATGGGGTACATGCAGTTGCCATAGAAGCCTTCCTGCGGGAGCAGCTGGCGTACGAGGTGGCGAGTGTTGCCACCCTTTCTAGTCACCCATTGCTCTCTGAACTGCATCGATTGTAGTTCTTCTTCAACGATCCTCCTCAAGAATGAAGGAACTGGGATGATTATTGGTTCTTGGCCGCCGACCGATCTGCACTGGTTGTAGCCAACCCTTCGTTGCCATTGCTCTTTGAACTGCATCAATTGCAATTCTTCTTCAACGATCCTCCTCTAGGAACGAAGGAATTGGGATGAGCATCATTCTGCCACACTTCCTCCTCTCTTCACCCCTACGGGCTCCAATTGGCTCGGAGTCGCAGTAGTCTCCTCTACTGCAGCCTCTAACATCCCAAGGACGCTGCGACATCTCCATAATCGCTTCTCGGCCTGCAACAGCCGCAACAGCTTCCTCTACCATAGTAGCTTCCTCTGCCTCAACAACCCTCTCTACCGTAGCAGCCACAGCAATCCTCTCTACCACAGTAGCTGCAGTAGCCCTCTCTACCGCAACAGCAACGATCTGCTCTTCTCCCAAGCCTCCTCCCTCCCTCCTCCATCTTATGTGAAGATCACTATTTAAAAAATAAAAAATAAAACAAAACAAAAAAAAAGAAAAAAAAAGTCTGGGATGTCTTCATTATCTTCTTCTAATATTCCAGTTACTATTTATGCAGGGACTCATAGTATTTCTCCTACAGGGCTTATCTCCATCAATGTTGTCACGCTAATCCCTTTTAAGTTATCGAAAGGTGGCAATTATACATCCTAGCGGGCTCAATTTTCTAATCTCTTATTTTGATACGACTTGCTAGGCTACATTGACGGCTCCTTCAGTTATCTGCTAATGATCAACATCCTCAGAGAATCCAGTCCAATACCAAATCCAGCTCACAAACTATGGCTGCGTTAAGATCGTCTCATTCTCTAAGCTATTCAAGCTTCAATTGTTGGATCCGTCGCTCCATTGATATCTTCATATGGGACTGCTATCGAAGCGTTGTCTAAACTACAAACAACCTTGGTGAATCATTTGCATACTCGTAAGCTTAGTCTTCTGTTCAAGCTAATAGTGATAAAACAAGAGGGAAGTACTATCACTGATTATCTATAAACTATCAAAGTTATCATCGATGATTTGGCTTTGATAGGTCATTCCCTATATGACGAAGAGATTATCATCCATACCCTTAATGGTCTCAAAAACGATTACAAGGGATTGACAACTGCAATTCGGGCACGCGACATGCCAGTATCATTTGAAGACCTCTATGATAAGTTGACTGATTATGAGACGTATTTCAAGCGTAAGGACTAGCTACCTAGACTGACTATCATAGTTCAAGTCAATCACAAGTCTAAGCGGAAGGGTACTCAGTACCCTACAAACATCTCCAAAGGTTTGGCCAATACACATCTTGATCCCATGGGTCCCATGCGAAACCCCCCTTATCCTCCTAATCATAACTTCTCGCAAAGTGATAACTCCAATAATCATCTGTCTTGGCATTCTGTCGCACTAAACCAACAAAGACGGGTTGCCTGTCAACTGTGTGATAAAATAAGATACTCCGCTAAAGTTTATCGGTCTCAACCCCGCCTCCCTACACTGTCACACTAGCCTCAAGTAAATCTCCTAACTACTCCGACGACTAGCCAGTCTAACCGGATTATCGACTCTAGTGCCTCTCATCACATTACCGTTGATCTTTAGAATTTGTCTCTTCATAGCCCTTATGGCGACGATGAAGATATCATCATCGGTGATGATAAAGGACTTCCTATAACTCATACTGGTTCCACAACGCTTAATTCTGATTCTACTACATTTACACTCGATGATGTTTTATGCGCCTCTCATATTAAACACAACCTCATTTATGTTTCTCAATTTTATAAATATAACAATACTTCAATTGAATTTTTTCCTAATTTCTTTCTTGTTAAGGACTTAAGTATGGGGCATCCTTGGTCTAAGGCCCGAATAGAGGCAATATTTACAAATGACCATCAACTCCCAAATAACCCAGCCCACTATTCATTCTTTCGTTGCAACTCCAATTGATGTGTAGCATCGTCGTCTTGGTCATCCCTTGTCCCTTATTTAACAGAAATTACTTTCTCATTACTCTCTTCCTATTTTTAAACCTAATAGTTCTATAATGCATTGTGATGTATGTTTTAGTAATAAAAGTTATCAATAGCCCTTTGGCTCATCTTCTATTTCCTCCTCTAAACCATTTGAATTATTTATACCAATGTTTGGGTCCTGCTTCAATCCTATCTTTTGATAAATTCAAATTTTATGTCATTTTTGTATATCACTTTACTAAGTACACATGGTTATATCCTCTTCACCATAAATTTAATGTTTCCACCATCTTTCCCACCTTTCGAAAGTTGGTCGAAAACTACTTTTAGTCTACAATCAAAACGATATACTCTGATGGTGATGGTGAATATCAAGCCCCGGCATCCTATCTCTCAGCTTGTGGAATCCAACACCATAAGTCTCCCCCGAATACTCCTCAGCTAGTTAGCTCCGCCGAACGCAAACATCGGCATATAGTAGAAACTAGGCTCACACTTCTACATCAGGCTTCTATGCCTTCGATCTTTTGGACAGTCCTACAATACTAGTCCCCCTTTGACATACTATTTCACAAACTCCCAAACATTCATAAACTCAGAGTATTCGGTTGTCTATGTTATCCATGGTTATATCCCTATGCATATCATAAGTTAACATCAAGATCTAATCCTTGTATCTTTATAGGTTACTCTCTTGAACATAATGCTTTCCGCTGCTATAATCTTCACACTCACAAAGTCTTTATCTCACGTAATGTTATTTTCGTTGAGTCTATCTTTCCTTCCAAAACCATAACTATCCCACCATGTGGACCACATCACTAACCATTCCTCACTAGAGTATACCTCCGATCCAACCGGACGAGCCTTCCATGACATCGTCCAATTCCTCCCTTCATGATCCACACTATACTACTCCTCTAGTTTAGCAATTGCCCATTCCCTCCAATCCTACTCCACTTATTTCTTCTCAAATTGATGGGATAATAAGTTCAGAAATATAACTATTATCTTTACCTCCTTCTTGACCAAGTGATACTTACGTGTCTCCACTTGACCCAGCTTGTGTCACTGACCCTCAACCGCTTATTCCAACAACACAACCTCACGATCTCGTAGTCTCCAACCATCCTATGACCATACGCTCTAAGAGTGGTATTTTCAAACAACGTAAAGTCCTTGACCTATATGCTATCATGGATTCCTCATCCACCACCGTTGAACTTACCACCTTTACTCAAGCCCAAAAATCTTCGCATTAGAATATCGCCATGTGTGAGGAATATAATGCCTTCCTCCATAACTCAATGTGGGATCTAGTACCCTTTCATCATTCACAAAACATCATCGGGTGTAAGTGGGTCTTTCGAATTAAGCGGAACCCAGATGGCTCTGTTGCCCGATATAAGGTATGCCTCGTTGCCAAAGGGTTTCATCAACGACCTAGAGTTGATTTCACTTAGACGTTTAGTCCCGTTGTTAAGCCCACTATAATCCAGCTTATCCTGAGTCTGGCCATCACTAAAGGTTAGCAATTACGACAATTGGATGTTAATAATGCCTTTTTATAAGGGTCTCTAACCGAAGATATTTTTATGCAACAACCTCCTAGTTTCACTCATCCCTAGTATCCAAAGCATGTTTGCAAACTTCGAAAAGCTATTTATGGACTTCGTCAGGCTCCAAGAGCTTGGTACACTGAACTTAGCTCTTTTTTTACTTTGCTTTTTCAACTCTAAATCTAACACCTCGTTATTTCTACGACAACACCATAGAGACACAATATATATTATTATATATATGGATGACATTACTATCACAGGCAACAATCCCATAGAAATCAAAGCGTTCATCAAATAATTAGCAAATCGATTCTCGCTTAAAGATCTAGGACCCTTGAACTACTTTTTGGGCGTGGAAGATATATTCACATCTTTAGGTCTCTTTTTATCACAACGAAAGTACATTCAAGATTTGTTATTAAAGATAAACATGCAGGATGCAAATGCGGTTACAACCCCTCTCTCTACTAATGGTTCTCTCAAATTATCTGATAGAAGTCCTACTACAGAACCCACTAAATACCGCCAAGTTGTTGGCTCTTTACAGTACTTAGCTCTCACCCGTCCAGACATATCCTTTGCAGTCAACAAATTATTACAGTTTATGAATAGGTCATCTACTATGCATTGGTCTGCGGTCAAACGAATTCTGTGATATCTTAAAGGGACCCTCAATCATGGTCTCTTTCTTCGTAAACACTCTCCACTTCATCTTCATGCCTTTGCCGATGCTGATTGGACAAATAACTTTGATGATAGAACACCTACATCGGGGTATATGGTCTTCCTTAGCGCTAATCCAATCAGTTAGAGTTTTAAGAAGAAAAAGACAGTCACACGGTTGACAACTAAAGCTGAATACTGTGTCATTCCCACTATCACTACAGAACTTAATTGGATCACAAATATACTCCAGGAACTTAACATTAATTATACTCTTAAATATATTGTGATAATGTCAGAGCTACCTATCTATACACTAATCTAGTGTTCCATTCCCGCATAAAACATATTGCTATCGACTTCCACTTTGTACGAGATCAAGTTGTTTGTCGTTAACTTCGTGTTTCTCATATTAATACGACTGATCAATTAGTCAACTTACTCACGAAGCCTCTCACTTGTAAACTTTTTACATTACATCGATCCAAGATTGGTATCCTTGATAGGAGCACCATCTTGTAAGGGCATGATAATAGATAAATAGGAATGGACATGTCACACAGCTGTAGTCCCTTCTTTCCCTTTTCTTCTTTCTCTCCTCTTCTTCCTTTCTCTTCTTCGCTCCCAAGTATAGCTACCATAGTTGCAACCACAGCCTCTTCTTTCCCTTTTCTTCTTTTTCTCATTCTCTTCTTATTTCCCAACTGCAACTGCCACAGCCACAGCCTCCTTCCTCCTCCTTCTTCCCTCTTCTTCTTCTCTTCCTCTCCTCTTCTTCCCTTCTCCTCCCTGATGTACCGCACCTCCTATATTTCCTCTTGCGGGAAATAGAAGTGTCGCAGCCCTAGCCGTAGCCTCCTTCCTCTCTTCTCCCTCCCTTCTCCTCACTGTTGCACCACACCTCCTCTATTTCCTTATATGGGAAGCAGAGATACGTAAGAGGCGGTGGGATAAAAATCATTATTTTATATATTTTTTAATTTTAACGGTTTAATTTTTAAAATTTTTAATTTACAAATAGATCTTTCAATTTACAAATAGATCCTTATATAAATTTCAAAAATAAAAAATATTATAATTGTATTATGACCAAAGTGCATAAATTGTATGGGAACTCGGTGTTTTCAATATGGTGATTGTCACTTCTCACTGAGATTACATGACATTAAGGTGAGGTGAGGACTTATTGTACCCTACTTTGATAACTTTTATCTAATTAAATTGTGATCTTAAAATATATATTCTGACTATATATAACTTATAGAGATTATAGATGGTTGTCGATTAATCTGAAAGAAGAATGCCCGGAGATTGTTAAATGTATAAAGAACCCATTCTTTTTTACACTCATAGTAAATTAAACTTGTAATAGATTACAATTGTGAAAGTTATTTGGTGTCTTTGTTTAGTATATGATATGTACACATATTCATATCGTACATAAAATACTATGTTGTTGTTGTAAAAGTTGTTCGATATGTGTATGGTATGTCGATACGATTTTTAACTCTTGATAGTTATATCATATATAAGTCATATTTTACATAGTATGTTATATTAACTAATGTATTTTAGTTTATTTTCAATGGTATGGGTCAATTTCTATCATACTAACTCAAATTTCTTCATATCTTTCCAACATCATTAGTACTATTTTTTTATTTTTATAAAATTTAAAATAATTAATTATGAAAATTTAAAATTTTTAGTATAGGTCATGTCAATGAGTGTCTTTAGTTAACTTTCACAAAATAAATTTAAATTTTCATAAATGTATTAGAAAATTATTTTAACACCATGAGTATCATTTTTTTATTATTACAGTATTTTAGAATAATTAATCATAAAATTTTAAATTTTTAGAATAGGTTCTCTAAACGAGTGTAACCTAGTCAACGATCACTAAATCATCTAAAAATTCCAAAAATGCACTAATACATCATTCTAAAATCATCTATACATTTTTTTTGTATTTTTATACTGTTTACAATAATTGATTTTGATTCTTAGAATTTTATGAACGAGTATATTTTAACTTATTTTTTAGTATAATTGTGTGAACTTCTACCAAACTATCTCAAAACTAATCAACTAAGACTAATATCATCAGAAATTAAAAATTAATGACCAATTCATGAAATTTAAGATAATTAATGATCGATCATATTATTAATATAATTTTTTTAGTATAATTGGGTCAACTTCTACTAAACTATCTTAATCTTTTACCGATCCACTAGGACATCAATCTACATCATCAATATTATTTTTTATATCTTTGTAAGATTTTAGGATAATTAATGATAGATTTATGAAATTTTTAGTATAGGTTGTATGAACGAGTGTATCTTAGCTTATTTTCAAATATACATAGGTCTAACTTCTATCAAACCAACTTAGCCTTTCACAAACACATAAGAATATTATTCTAACATCATCTGTACCATGTTTTCTATTTTTAAAATATAGTAAAATAATTTATTATCAAAATTGAAGATTTTTTTTATTAGGTTCAACGAACGAATATATTTTAATTTATTTTTTAGTGTAATATTGTGTATCTCAAACTGTTACTAATCCACTAGGATATCAATCAGTCAGGATTAATATTTTTTATTTATAGAGAATTTTAGGATAATTAATTATCACTTTATGAAATATTTAGGATAAGTAAGTTCTATGAATGAATATATTTTAATTTATTTTCTAGTATAATTGGATCAACTTCCATCAAGCCAATTCAAACTTTTACAAAACATTAAGACATTATTCTACCATCACTAATATCAATTTTATATATTTTTAAAAATATTTTAGGATAACTAATTATGAAAAATATATTTTTTTAAATAGAAGAGAAGACGGAGGTAGATGAGGAAAAAGAAAAGGAAAGCTGAGTTAGGGGTTTAGAAATTTTATCCAGAATATAGATTAGATGATAAAAGCAGTTGAATTAATCAAGCAAAAATCCTAATAAAAATAAGTTGAAAAAGACCGTAGAATAGGATAAATGTCTCGGATCCTAAAACTATTATTATCTTACAATAAAAAGAGGAATAATTAAAAATATTTTTATAAATATAAATAAATAAGAAAATGAATAAGTAATATTAACTTCAATGGATGTTAAAATAGAAGCCGTTGAATCTCGTATTTTGATGATGAAACCAATTGATATATGCTTATGATTTAATCTGTGTTTTGAGTGACACAGGATGCTTCGATCAGGATGAGACAATAAAAGAAGGAAAAATCATGTTGGGTCGGAGGAACATATCAGAAGATTGGACGTCGGGCCGGTGGATAGATCGACGTATCGATAGAAGGCTTCGGGCCATGGATTCGGGCATCGGGCTAAGAAGAGCAGGTATTGCGCCAAGGATATTGGAGTTGCGGAGTTAACTGGCCGATTGGGCAATAGGCCGCAAGAGAGGACGATGCACCGAAGAGTTGGACGAAGCGTCGAGGGACCAATGACATACCGAACAACTTGATTAATTGCTTAGGATTAATTGTCTAGATCGAAGTGTGTTTTACATGTGCACGATTAACTACGATAGCAAGACATGAAGCAAAATGAAGTCCCGGAGTCAAGATTGAGATCACTTTGGGAGTTCGAGAGTTCGTCGGAAGTCTGAACGTTCGTCGGAAGTTCTATGGGAATTAGCCGAGAAGTCGCGGAGCTTGCCAGAGAAGCTCATCGGAACTCGTCAAAAAGATCGTTGTGAAGTCCAGGAGTTTGTTGGGAGTCCACCGGAACATTGCCGAGAGTTCGTCGGAGGTTCGTCGGAAGAATTGATATAGGGATTTGTTTAGCTTAGAATATGTCTTAGGAATCATAGTTAGCACGTAATTGGGATTAGATTTGGGCCAACCCAATTAGGGGCCAACTAGGCCCATGTAAGAATTGTGTTCGGCCCAATAAGAGGCCCAAACAATGCCCCAAGAAGACTCACCGTCATGACATAGTCTTCAAGACTATGTCAGGCGGTGGTACCGTAAGTCTGAGCGGTGGTACCGCCCAGCACTGGCTCCCAGGCGGTGGTACCACTAGACTTGGGTGGTGGTACCACCCAGGACTGTGTCAATCAAACTAACACTGGGCGGTGGTACCGCCCGTGCTTGGGGAACCTAGGATGGGAGAGTTTTAGGCTCCAAGTTTGAATCAACTTGAAGCCTATAAATACCCCTCCCATCACTGGTTAAAGACAACAAGCACAGAGAGTTTAAAAGTGAAGAATTGTTGCTGCAATCTCTTGAAAAATCCCTCCTCTAGCTTAAACATAGATTTCTGTTTAGAGATGAGTGAGTGAGTGCTTGTAAGGGTTATTTCCTAAACCCGGTAAAAGGAGAAGAGAGGTGTAAAAGGTGATTGACCTTCGCTTATTGAAGGAAAGCCTCTAGTGAACATCGATGACCTTGTTGGAGGAGGAAGCCGAAAGTGGATGTAGGTCATGTTTGACTGAACCACTCTAAAACTCTGGTTTACATTTACTTATTGCTATTACCTTACTAGAAACCCCTTCAATAGCTTACTGCCTTCAATACTTTTCCGTACGCTTTCAATCTAAGCATATTTTCAGAATCGATTTTCAATGTACGAAGAAATCTCTTAAATCGAGTTATTTTACCACTGCAATAATTCACCCCCCCTCTTAGTACCGACCCTGATCCTAACAATTGGTATCAGAGCATCATTTTCTATTTTGGTTTAACACCCAAATAGAAATGGCTCTTTTTGGCTTTCAAGAGGGTCACTCTCTCATTCGTCCTCCCTTTTTCAATGGGATGGACTACACTTATTGGAAAACTCGAATGAGAGTTTTCTTGCTTTCACTGAATCTCGATTTATGGCACATTGTCGAATCCGACTTTAAAAGGTCTTCTCTTCCAATGAAAGATTGGAATGATTTGGAGAAGAAGACTTTTTCTTTGAATGCTAGAGCTATGAATGCTCTATTTTGCGCCTTAGATAAAACGAAGTTTAATCGGGTTTCTTTGTGCGAAATGGCTTTCGAAATTTGGCATACTCTCGAAATCACACATAAAGGCACTAAAAATGTTAAAGATTCAAAAATTAATTTTTTAATGTATGATTTTGAACTTTTTCATATGAAACCAAGCGAATCCATTGTTGACATGTAGACCCATTTTACGGATGTTGTCAATAGTTTAAAAGTACTTGGCAGAAGTTTTTCGGATTTTGAACTTGTGAACAAGATTTTGCATTCTCTTTCCAAGAAGTGAGATTCAAAAGTAACGGCTTTACAAGAAACAAAAGATATAAATATTTTTCCACTTAAAGAACTTATCGGTACATTGATGACATATGAAATGGTACACAATGCACTTGATGAACATTATGAACAAAACTACCTTCCAAAGAATAGGAAGAATTTGGGACATAGAACGTTTGAAGACCACTCGAGCATAAGCTCAAGTGATGGTGAACTTAAACTACAAATGAAACAAAAATTAAAAAGCAAAAAAGAACGGAACTACTTGCTTTGAGCACAATAAGAAGAACAAAAATTGAGATAAATCAAGCTCCTCCGAAGATGAGGAGAAAATCAAGAAAGGCGAGGTGGCAAACTACGCCTTAACTGCTTTCAATGTTGAGGTAATCGAAATCCCTCTAATTTACTTTGAAATTACATAATACTTTTCATGATGCATTTTTTTTTTGTAATTTAGTTTTGAATTAATTTTCTTAAAAATTAAATATTTTTAAAAAATAAAAATGTAAAAAATTATGATCATGCTAGTAATTTCGAAAATGATAATAAAAACATATATTTTATGATAAACAAATAAAATAATTTTGATTGAAAATATGAAATCATGCTATATGTGGTTAAGAAGTAATAATGTGTATCATGTTGATTTCCATTGTTATTTTTTTATTTTGATTAAATAAAATCATGTTTGATTTGAAGAAATACATAATGATGTAATATTAAATATTTTGATACCATGATTGACAATTTTATGCATGAGATTTGAAGTTATACATGATGATTTTTGTGATTTATTGATCTTGATGGTTTTATGACGAAATTTATTTTTAGATCTTAAATGTTGATGCATGTTTTTATTTAACATAAATGAAAAAGCATGCTAACATGAAATCGATCACTTAAAATGAAATACATAAAAAAAAATATATTATTAATGAAATCATAAATCTACTTATATTATGAATTTTGTGAACCATAAAAATAATTTTGATGATTTGAATTTGAAATGAGTTTTATCAAAATCATGATCTTGATTTCTTGGAATAACATGAGATTTCCTTTGATAATTATTTCGATTATTTAAAAGGAGATTTGTAGAAATGATTCATGAAATTTTAGATTCATGACTTATCCTTCATTTGTTTATGAGATGGTTGAAATCCTTGTACCTTTGAATTCTTCCCTTCTCCTTTAGATTTTTGAATTTATATATGTTATATGTTGAAGATTTGAAATCATGTTTTGATAGCATGCATATCCAAGAAATGTTGATTTGACAAAATGAATGAATTGAAAATGAATGATGATTTTTTTCTTAAATATAACTTGTGATATTTTTTATGAATCATCATCTTGATTTCTCGATATTTGCTACATGAAATTTTATTATGAATCAAGAATTTTCTTTAATCGATCTTCGAAAATTTTCTTTTGATTATTTATGAGGAGGTTTTTCAAAAAGAAATCATGCCTTTTAATATTCACATGTTCTAATCTTTCATGATATAATTTTTATGTAATTCTTTGTATTCATGAAATATTTATCTCATCACCAAATAATTCTTCTTAATATTCCTTATGATATGAATGCATAAAATATTCATGAATTTATTTTGATGTATGTGATGCATATGATATGTATCATGAATGTTTTAAATGATGAATGTTTGATATCATAATCAACATGTTGATAAATGCTTAAAAATTTTAATGTTTTAGTATCATGTATGATATGCTCATAACAATAGTGTATGATATGATGTGTATCGTGCATGAAAAATAAAATATAAGATTTTAAAATTATGCATGTTTTAATTTAAAAATATAATTATGTACAAATAAGAGTAATACTTACCCTTGTCATGATTTGAAGATTAGAGTCAAGGGAAATGAATTACACTATTGTATTGTTATTCTCTTCAATTTGCTAGCTAGCAAGCTAGCTAGCTTGCAAATCTCAATAGAAGCAATGTGTGCTAAGTTACACATTTTGAGAAGAAATTACTATCTTGAAACATCACTAAGAGTTGCTAGCTTGAAATCTCAAGAAGAAGCAAAATATGCTAACATGCACATCTAGCAAACTTGCATATTTCAAGAAGCAAGAGTTGCTTTCTTGAATATTTCTAAATGTTGAATCTCGTATTTTGATGATGAAACTACTTGATATGTGTTTATGATTTAATCTGCGTTTTAAGTGACGTAGGATGTTTCGATTAGGATGAGACAATTAAAGCAAGAGGAATTGACGTTGCGCCGAAGGAGATCACGTCAGGATATTGGATGGCAAAACACTTCAGACATCGGGAATCGGGCCAAGGAGAGCGGAATTGCGTCAAGGATATTGGGGTTGCGGAGGTCAACCGCTGATTGGGCAACAAGCTGCAAGAGAGGACGATACGGTGAAGAATCGGACGAAGCGCCAACCAATGACGTGCTGGGCAATAAAATATCAATTTGCGTTGTAATAATTGTCTAGATCGGAGTAGAGTTTTGGCTTGTGTGTGCAGGATTAACTACGATAACGATGAAGACATAAAGTGAAACAAAGTGTCAGAGTCAAGCGCGAAGGGTTCGTTGCGAGTTCGAGAGTTCGACGGAAGTCCAAAGGTTCGTCGGGAATGTTGCCGGAACTAGTCGAGAATGAGTAGGGAGCTTACCGAAGGGTTTTTCGGAAGCTCGTCGAAGAGTTTGTTGGAAGTTCGCGGAGCTCACCGAGAAAGATCGGAGCTTGCTGAAGAAGCTCATTGGAAATCGCCAAGATCAAATCATGAAGCCTAGGATCTTGCCGGGAGTCCGCAGAATGGTTTCCTAGAGTTTATCGGAAGACCACCGAAAGTTCACCGGAAGCTCGCCGGAAGAAGTCTTGACTTGTGGACTTTGTAATAGCTTAGGAAATATCTTTAAATTCGTAGTTAGCATGTTAATTAGGGTTAGGATTATGTATTAATCTTATAATCCAAGTAGGGGCCAATTAGGCCCGAGTTCGGACTGGTTTGGGCTAAGTTTGGAGCCCAACCAGTGAGCTGAAATAGTGTAGGCGGTGGCACCGCTTAGAACCCAAGAACCAAGCGGTGGCATAGCTGGACTGAGCGGTGGCACCGCCTAGCACCCGAGAGGTCCGGCGGTGGCACCGCCGGACTGGGCGGTGGCACCGCCAGTACACTGTCAGTGTCCGACACTAACAGGCGGTGGCACCGCCAACCTCAGAAACCCAAGAGAATTCAAAATTTGGAGCCCAAATTTGAATCCTCTTGGGGCCTATAAATACCCCTCAATTCTCAGTTGAGATTACAACATTTGAGAAGCAAGAGATTGAGATAAAAGTCTTAGCAAAGCCTTTAGCAAGTTTTTGTTTTCAATAGCTTGAGTGTTCACCTCCCTCTTTCTCTTTGAAAATTTGTAAGAGTGTGAACCACTTATAAAAGGTTGTAAGAGGGGTATTTGTCCTTCCCCTTCAAAGTGATTTGCTCGTGGAAGTTGGGAGCCTCTTCGAAGAAGGCTTCGCAAGTGGATGTAGGTCATTTTGACCGAACCACTTTAAATTGGTGTGTTCTCTGGTTCGCATTTACTTATTGCGCTTTACCTTACTACAAACCTTCATACGTGCTTTACTTCCTTATTACTTTTGCTGCACACCTTTACGAATATGCTTTCAAGATAAGCACTTCCGAGTTCGATTTTTTATCGTACGAAAGATTTTTCCAAAACCGAAGTTTTAATCTGCTGCACTAATTCACCCCCCCCTCTTAGCGCCGCTCCGATTCTAACAATTGGTATCAGAGCCATGGTTTTCTACTTTGGTTTAACACCCAAATAGAAATGACTCTTTACGACTTTCAAGAGGGTCACTCTCTCATTCGTCCTCCCTTTTTTAATGGGACAGACTACACTTATTGAAAAACTCGAATGAGAGTTTTCTTACTTTCTTTGGATTTGAATTTATGGCATATAGTCGAAAATGGATTTGAAATGTCTTATCTTCCAATGAACCATTGGAATGATTTGGAGAAGAAGATGTTTTCTTTAAACGCAAAGGCTATGAATGCCTTATTTTGTGCTTTGGACAAAAATGAGTTCAATCGGATTTCTACATGCGAAACAACTTTTGATATTTGGCCAACACTTGAAATCACGCATGAGGGAATTAGTAGAGTCAAAGACTCGAAAGTTAACATTTTATTGCATGATTTTGAGCTTTTTCGAATGCAACCAAACGAGACTATAGGCGACATGTACACCCGTTTCACTGATGTCATCAATAATCTAAGAGTTCTTGGTAAATCTTTTTTAAATTTTGATCTCATAAGCAAGATCTTAAGATCCCTTCTAAAAAGGTGGGATCCTAAAATAACCGCAATACAAGAAACAAAAGATTTAAATATTTTTCCACTTGAAGAACTAATTGGTTTGTTGATGACATATGAAATGGTGCACAATATACATGATGAACATGATGAACAAAATCACCTTCCAAAGAACAAGAAGGATTTGAAACTCTGGACAAATGAATACCACTTGAGCGATGACTCAAGTGACGAGGACAATGATGAACTTGAACTTCGAACACTAAATCTTAATAAGTTTATTAAACAAAAATCTAAAATAAACAATGAACTTGAACGGAGAAAGAGGCCAAAGAAGACGAAGGCAACCAAGGATGAATCAAAAACTTCCAAAAGTGAAACGACGAATTGGGCTTTAACGAGTTTCGACTACAAGGTAAGTAACTCAACTCTCTTTTATTTTGAAATTACATAATACTTTTCATGAGTTATTTTTAATTTAGTTTAGGATTAATTACATGAAAATAAAAAAATTAGAAATCATGCTTATCATTCTAGTAATTTTAAAAATAATCATGAAAATTGTATGTTTATGATAAACAAAATGATTTTGATTAAAAATACCTTATGTAATATGATATCATGCCTAATAAATTTATTTTTTGAAGCTATGCACGATGATGATGAGTTTTGGGTAATTTATAGTTTATTGATTATTGATGATTTCCATAATGATCTTTTACGATTTATGGATTATCGATTTATACCATGATGAAAGTTGCTTTCGAAAATGATGCACGACTTTTGTATGCAAGCTAAGTATGAAAAGATAGATTCACCTAAAAAGAAAAATGTATGACTACAACAAATAACAAATGATTTTGGTTGAAAATACTTTATACTCAATGAAACCATCATTGATGAATATGCTTTATGTTTAGTAGTTTCTTTGGCTTATATGCTCTATCATGATAAATATTTTGAAAATAAATGAAATCATGTTTGATTTGAAGTAATGCATAATGATCATGCTTAATGATGCATTTTTTGATTTGACATAAAAGTGGCTTTAAAAAATGATGTATGTTTTGATTTGACATAAATGAAATAGGCATGCTTATATGAAATAGTGAAGTGTCATGCTTGACAATTGTATACTTAATGATGCATAAAGTTGTAATGAAAATATTAATATTTTAATACTATGATTTGACGATTTTATGCATGACATTGTAAAGTTATATATAATGATGCATAATGATGAAATTGTGTAATAAAAATATTAAACATTTTGAAACCATGTTTTAGTGTCATGCATATTGATCATGCTTAATAAATCTCGAAATTATGCATGATGAATCTTACGATTTATAGATTATTGATTTTTACCATAATAAAAGTACCTTATTGATCTTTGTTGTAATAAATCTTACTCTTTCAGTTTTAAACATGAT
Source organism: Musa acuminata AAA Group (assembly GCF_036884655.1). NCBI lineage: Eukaryota > Viridiplantae > Streptophyta > Magnoliopsida > Zingiberales > Musaceae > Musa > Musa acuminata. The sequence goes on from NC_088357.1 coordinate 39,100,949, forward strand.
ACATGTTTTTATTTGGCATAAATGAAATAAAATCATATATTTTGAAACAATCGAAAAGAGGGAAACATTCTTGAAAATTATTTTGCTCAATCTTATTGATTTTGATGAATCCATTTGTATCATCTTTGTGAATCTCTTAGATTTTGATAATGATTTTGATGATTTAAATTTGAATAAATTTTTATCAAAATCACGATCTTGATCTCTTGAAATTTATAACATGAAATCCTTTATGAACCAAGATTGTTTTCTATTTAAAAGGAGATTTGTCGAAATGTTTCATAGTCTTTTAGTATTCATGATCTTGATAATTATGTTTTGAAACTTTATGTAAACCAAGAATGTTCATCATGATTCTCTCTTTGAATATTTAAAGAGGAGAATTTTCTAGATGAATCATGATTTTGATTATTGAATATTTGATGTGCATGAATTGAGATCTTGCTCTCCTACAATTCTTTTTGTTATTCACCAAAAGGAAGACTAATTCTAATAAATCATGATATGCTATATGAATTTTATTGTATTCATGAAGTAATATCTCATCACTAATTTTTGTTTATATTCCTTCATGTGATGATATGAATGTATGAAACACTTATGATATGATTTTTTATACAATTCCATGTATTCGTGAAATATTTATCTCATCACCCAATTAATTCCTCTTGATACTCCTAATGTGATGAAGTGAAATTATGCATGAAATACAAATGGGGAGAAGTTTTGATTATGCATGGTAGGATATAATTTGACAAATTGATACCATCATGATATGAAACATTTATGATTTGCAATGATGTATGCAATACTTGTGCCTTCTAATTATGATGTGATGTATTACATATGATGTAAATCATGATTTAAAATATTATGAGTTGTTGCTAAAATGATGTATTATAAATATTGATTTAATGTTTTGTATCATGAATACTCTAAATGATGAATGTTTGATATCATGATCAAAATGTTGACAAATAGTTAAAAATTTTAGTATCATGTATGATATCCTCATAATGTTGATCGATTTATTCAATATCGTGCATGAATGAATATAAGGTTTTTGAAAATGTGCATATTCTAATTTGTAAATATGATGATGCACAAATAAGATTGATACTTACCTTTGTCATAATTGATGTAAAGGGTCTTCCCTTCTTTTTGACAATGACAAAGGGGGAGATAGCTAGCTTGCACAAGTCAAGAAAATGCAAAAACTTGATTGCTAGCTTACCTATATTAAGTAGCAAAGATTGCTAACTTGCTTATTTCAAGAAGAAAAAGTTGTCTTCTTGAACATCACTATCTTGCCTATCTCAAGAAGCAAGACTTGCAACCTGCACATTACAATAGGAAGCAAGAATCGATAGCTTACACACTTCAACAAGAAAGCTATCTTGTATTTGCTTTCGAAATTTTTGCTAGCTTGTATGTTGTAAAACTTGCTTACTTTTTCAAACACTTTGCTAGCTTGCACTTTGTAAAGGAAGCGAAAATAGCACTTCTCAAAAGAGAAGAAAGAACTTACTATCTTGAACATCACAAAAATTTGCTACCTTGCATGATGTAAAATTTGCTAAGATCACTATCTCAAAAGAGTTGCTATCTCAAAAAAAACAAATGTGCTATCTTGCCTATCTCAAAATACAAAACATGCTAACTTGTTACGGAAGCAAAATTGCTAGCTCAAACATTGCAAAGGAAGCAAAAAATTGCTAGCTTGAAACTTGCATATCATGAAAATTGCTAGCTTGTAGTCTAGAGAGAAGCAATTAGTTGTTATCTCAAGAAAAACAAACATACTAAACTTACACATCTTTAATTGCTAGATTGCATGATGATAAAATTTGATACTATGTTTTTCATGCAATGTATGGAACTTTTTATCTCTAAACACATAAGAGTAGGAACTTCTCCTTTTTGTTGATGACAAAGGGGGAGAAGTATGATGACATGACATGTTATGCATAAGTTCATGATGACATGTTGTTTGGATTCTTGAATCCAAGAGTTTCTATCAATAAGCTATACTGATAGGGGGATTTTGTTTAAACTCCGGGAGTTAAGGTTAACTCCGTCATCAAGTGGTTGTCATCATCAAAAAGGGGGAGATTGTTGAATCTCGTATTTTGATGATAAAACCACTTAATATGTGTTTATGATTTAATCTGAGATTGTTGAATCTCGTATTTTGATGATAAAACCACTTAATATGTGTTTATGATTTAATCTGTGTTTTGAGTGACGCGGGATGCTTCGATCAGGATGAGACAAATAAAGCAAGAGGAATTGACGTTACGCCGGAGGAGATCACATCAAGATATTGGACGGCAGAACGCTTCAGACATCTGGCATCGGGCCAAGGAGAGCGGAATTGCGCCAAGGATATCGGGGTTGTAGAGGTCAACCGCTGATTGGGCAACAAGCCGCAAGAGAGGACGATGAGATGAAGAATCGGACGAAGCACCAACCAATGACGTGCCGGGCAACAGAATATCAATTCGCGTTGTAATAATTATCTAGATCGGAGTAGAGTTTTGGCTTGTGTGTGCAGGATTAACTACGATAACGACAAAGACATAAAGCGAAACAAAGTGTCAGAGTCAAGCGCGAAGGATTCATTGCGATTTCGAGAGTTCGACGGAAGTCCGAAGGTTCGTCGGGAATATTGCCGGAACTAGCCGAGAATGAGTAGGGAGCTTGCCGAAGGGTTTTTCGGAAGCTCGTCGGAGAGTTCGTTGGAAGTTCGTGGAGCTCACCGAGAAAGATCGGAGCTTACTGAAGAAGCTCATTGGAAATTGCCAAGATCAAATCGTGAAGTTTAGGAGCTTGCCGGGAGTCCGCAGAATGGTTTCCGAGAGTTTATCGGAAGACCGCCAAAAGTTCACCGAAAGCTCGCCGGAAGAAGTCTTGACTAGCGGACTTTGTAATAGCTTAGGAAATGTCTTTAAATTCGTAGTTAGCACGTTAATTAGGATTAGGATTATGTGTTAATCCTATAACCCAAGTAGGGGCCAATTAGGCCCGAGTTCGGACTGGTTTGGGCCAAGTTTGGAGCCCAACCAGTAAGCTGAAATAGTGTAGGCGGTGGCACCGCCTAAAACCCAAGAACCAAGCGGTGGCACCGCTGGACTGAGCGGTGGCACCGCCTAGCACCCGAGAGGTCCGGCGATGGCACGCAGTACACTATCAGTGTCTGACACTGACAGGCGATGGCACCGCCAACCTCGGAAACCCAAGAGAATTCAAAATTTGGAGCCCAAATTTGAATCCTCTTGGGACCTATAAATACCCCTCAATTCTCAGTTGAGATTACACCCTTTGAGAAGCAAGAGATTGAGATAAAAGTCTTAACAAAGCCTTTAGTAAGTTTTTGTTTTCAATAGCTTGAGTATTCACCTCCCTCTTTCTCTTTGAAAATTTGTAAGAGTGTGAACCACTTATAAAAGGTTATAAGAGGGGTATTTGTCCTTCCCCTTCAAAGTGATTTACTAGTGGAAGTTGGGAGCCTCTTCGAAGAAGGCTTCACAAGTAGATGTAGGTCATTTTGACCGAACCACTTTAAATTGGTGTGTTCTCTGGTTTGCATTTACTTATTGCTTTTTACCTTACTGCAAACCTTCATACGTGCTTTACTTCCTCATTACTTTTGCTGCACACCTTTACGAACATGCTTTCAAGATAAGCATTTTCGAGTTCGATTTTTTATCGTATGAAAGATTTTTCCAAAATCGAAGTTTTAATCCGCAGCACTAATTCACCCCCCCCCCCCCCCCCCCTCTTAGTGCCGCTCCGATCTTAACACTAAATTGCTAGCTTGCATGTTGTAACACTGCTAGCTTGCATGATGTAGAACTTGCTATCTTGAACATTACAAAGAAGTGTTATCTTACCTATCTCAAGAAGCAAAAATGCTAAACTTACACATCTAGCAAAATTTACAAACTTGCAAAAAAAACTCTAAATTTTTGCTAGCTTCAAATTGCATGATGATAAAACTTGATATTATATTTTTCATGCAATGAATTGACTTTTATATCTAAACACATGAGAGTTGGAACTTCTCCTTTTTGTTGATGACAAAGGGGGAGAAGTATGTTGATGTCATGTCATGATTTGATCATGACATGTTGCTTGGATTTTTGAATCCAAGAGTTTCTATCAATACGACATATTGATAGGGGGAGTTTGTTTAAACTCCGAGAGTTAAGGTTAACTTTGTCATCAATTGGTTGTCATCATAAAAAAAGAGAGATTGTTGACTCATGTATTTTGATGATGAAACCAATTGATATGTGTTTATGATTTAATCTATGTTTAGAGTGATGCAGGATGCTTCAATCAGGATGAGACAATTAAAGCAGGAAAAATCATGTTGGGCTGGAGGAACATATCAGAAGATTGGACGTCGGGCCGGTGGATCGGTCAACGTATTGATAGAAGGCTTCGGGTCATGGATTCGGGCATCGGGCCAAGAAAAGCAGGTATTGCGCTAAGGATATCGGAGTTGCGGAGTCAACTGACCGATTGAGCAATAGGCCGCAAGAGAGGACGATGCGCCGAAGAATCAGACGAAGCGTCGAGGGACCAATGACATGCCAGACAACTTGATTAATTACTTATGATTAATTGTCTAGATCGAAGTGTGTTTTATATGTGTAGGATTAACTACGATAGCAAGAAATGAAGCAAAATGAAGTCCCGGAGTTAAAATTGAGATCACATTGGGAGTTCGAGAGTTCGTTGAAAGTCCGAACGTCCGTCGGAAATTCTGCGGGAACCAACCGAGAAGTCACGGAGCTTGCTAGAGAAGCTCGTCGGAACTCGCCAAGAAGATCATCGTGAAGTCAAGGAGCTTGCCAGGAGTCCGCCAAAATATTGTCGAGAGTTCGTCGGAGGTTCGTTGGAAGCTCGCCAGAAGAATTGACATAAGGATTTGTTTAGCTTAGAATATGTCTTAGGAATCATAGTTAGTACGTAATTGGGATTAGATTTGGGCCAACCCAATTAGGGGCCAGCTAGGCCCATGTAAGAACTGTGTTGGGCCCAATAAGAGGCTCAAACAGTACCTCAAGAAGACTCACCGTCGTGGCACAATTTTCGATATTGTATCAGGCGGTACTGCCCAACGTAGGCAGTGGTACTGCCCGTGCTCGGGGAACTCGAGATGGGAGAGTTTTAGGCTCCAAGTTTGAATCAACTTGAAGCATATAAATACCCCTCTAATCTCTAATTAAAGACAACAAGCACAGAGAGTTTAAAAGTGAAGAATTACTACTGCAATCTCTTGAGAAATCCCTCCTCTAGCTTAAACCTTAAACGTAGATTTCTGTTTAGAGAGGAGTGAGTGAGTACTTGTATGGGTTATCTCCTAAACCCGGTAAAAGGAGAAGAGGGGTGTAAAAGGTGATTGGCCTTCACCTATTGAAGGAAGGCCTCTAGTGAACGTCGATGACCTCGTTAGAGGAGGAAGCCGAAAGTGGATGTAAGTTACGTTTGACCGAACCACTCTAAAACTTTGGTTTGCATTTACTTATTACTATTATCTTACTGCAAACCCCTTTAATAGTTTACTGCCTTCAATACTTTTCCGTACGCTTTCAATCTAAGCATATTTTCGGAATCGATTTTCAACGCACGAAGAAATTTCTTAAACCGAGTTATTTTACCACTGCACTAATTCACCCTCCCTCTTAGCCGACCCTGATCCTAACAGAAGCTACAATAAATACAATAATTATCTTTAGAATATGAACATATTATCATAAATTATAGTATTTTACTATAATAAAACACACAAAACTAGGCTAGTATATAGACTTGTCGACTATATTTATCCAAAATGTGTATAAGCTAGAATTCCAACATATCCAAAGAAAAGATGATAAAATATCTGAGTTCCTAAGTAAATAATTAATAAACCAATAAGAAACCATATTTGCTACCCATAATCAGTCCAAAGGTTTGTTCAACAAAATTTAAAATACGATATATTCGTATGCAAAAGAAAACATTTCTATTTGGTGTGAAGTAGAAACAGAAGAAAACAAAGAGGCATGATCAGTGAACTGAGAAATCAATAGAATTTGGAATCCAGATAGAAAAATCAAATAGAATATTTTTTATTTTAAATTAAAAAACGATAAATGAAAACTTATACTATGATAAGAAAAAGAATGAAAGAGAGTATTTTTTATATATGTGATATTTGTAAAAGTAAATTACATAAACAGTCAAAGAAACCATAGAAATAAAAGAAATACATGTAGGACTAAAATATTTACGTCTAAATCAAAATTTTGAAAACAAAGAATATCTTATGTGGGATAAACATAATAGTAAATTATTTTTATGACAAAGAAAAATAATAAACTATGTTATAACTCTATTTTTTAAGAAGACAAAAATGACCTCCCAAGGGTTCAAATCATTCAAAATTAGCTTTCTTTCACTAAAGGAAAAGTAATAATAAATAAAAATTTTAATTATCCATATTTTAGTCAGTATAGATCAATTATAATGTGTTTGCATAAATTAGCCATAAGAATGAGCACATATGGTAACAAACTTACAAAAGAAGAACATTGCATAAATATATATCTTAGCCAAAGTTACCCTACAGAGGATTTCTAAGAGAAAATGATCAATGTGACCTTAAAGTTTGTAAAAGAATTTAGAGTAAAAAAGACTACCATTTATATATGAGAGATAGCAAGAAAAGGGGCATGAAAGAAATTTTATAGTATCAATAAGAATTACATGAATTATCATTTTTAAAAGATAGAAACCCCTCTAGCAGTAACAATAATGTCATGGTCTCAAATAATAACCCAAATAATACCAAAGCCATTATGTCAATCCGGACTATAAAGACATGATCATAATAGATTATTTTGATATCAGAAATTTAAAAGTCAGGTATTTGTGTTGATACAATGAGTTGGATCATGCTTAAAGAAGAAAATCTATATCATATTATCTTAAAAGAGAATTAGTTGAAGAAATAAGCTTTTCATATGGATATATATATATATATATATATATATATATATATATATATTGTAATGATGGAGAACACTGCAAGAAGCTGTTGGTCCCTACAAACAACTACTAGAATAATATGTTTTCAATTTAACTACTAAAAAAATAAAATAAGGTTAATAATATGTTAATAATCAAAATAAGTCTATTTTTTTGCAGCAAAAAATCTAAACAAAATTAATTTAATTTACCTTGCGACTAAGCCACACGGCTGAGGAAGAAGCTTCGCCGGATGCTGGTGAAGTCGTCGAGGGCCCGAGAGCGCGCGATAGCCGCCGGGTCACTGGTGGGTCACTCGGGGTGGAGAGCACGACGGCAGAGGGGGGTTCGGGGCGGAGGGCCCGACAGCGCGACTATGCCAGAGGCTTCATCGGTGACGCAGGTGGGCGACCGAAGTGCGGGGGGCAGAGGATGCTGACGGGACACCGGTGGACGCGCCGTAGGTGGGGCAGGGCCCGCCTCTTCCACAGGTGGGGCGGGGGCAGAGGCATCGGCGTTGAGTAAGAAGGGAAGCCGATGAAGCAGAAAGGTCGGTCGGGGCAGCTCAAGACGCAGGTGGGGTATTGAACGCCGACGATCCATTCGTAAAAGGGAAGAAATCCTCCTGAATCCATGAGGAAGAAGGATTCCAGAGGTTTCAAGAGGCCTTCGCAGTCCGCTCGCGCTGAGGAATCCGACTTGCCGTGCTGTGTATCCATCAAAATTACGATTGAACACGTGTCCGACATGTGTTCGATCGAGTCGATGACGAATTCGTGTCCGACACATGTCGAACACGGCTATGCCACTGAAACTGCCATGTCCGAGCTTCCCACGAATGAATCGTCTTTTGAGCAAGGAAAGTCTTGTCAATTCCAACATCTCCTCGAGCAACCACGAAAGAATCGGTCTCCTTCAAAATTTGATCCAAGTTCATTACACCCTCCTGGTTCTCAACCTATGCGCACAAACAACAACAACAAAAAGGTAAAGATTGTTAAGGTTTTTGAAGAAAAAGTAAAAAATCATCTACAGCGAACAAAAATTCGCCACTGGACTAAAAATATCTGCATCATTAGTTTAAGCATCCCTAAATATGATCTCAGCTTTATGAGCAGAATCCGAAGACAAAAGAAGGATAAAAAAAGAAGAAACAAGAGAACAGATCGAAACAGAAAAAAGAGTCTTTAGCTAGAACGTGGAAAAGTACTTGTTGAAATGAAATTGGCTTGGATAAATTTATGCATAGAGCGATTTACTTTACTACTAAGGCTATTTCTGTATAAATATGAAACAAATCAAACACTTTTCTTTCAGGTAATTGAAATTTTATGTTGCTAACCAAGTAAAATGAAGAAATAGACCCATGAAGTTGTCGAGCATGACGGCACACAGGATTCCAGAGTTCTGCACAGCGATCCTAGGTTGTCGATGCTCTCCTGGTGGTACTCATGAAGTTGAACCTGGCGACGTTCGTGCCAGATCTCAGCAGCTTCTCCAGCATCGCCACCGATCTGGATGCCGGCCCCAGTGCGCACACTATCTTCGTCTTCGGCAACTCCTTCAAGATCCCGTCGATTCTATATTCGCCATCGATCCTACCAAACAACATCAACCACAATCGCCACAACAAGAAGACATAATCAAGAACCAAAGCCGAGGAAGGACTAATCAAGTTCGATCATTCCACTGAACATACAAAGATCTAGAGATAGAGATCGCTTCAAAGCGAGATCAGAGAGAATCAAGATCAGAGATCAGAGTTCTAGTCTTAAGCTGATCAGTGCTCTTGAAGCAGATATCGAGGTCATCAAAGATGAAAAACGAAAGAAGAATGACGCTTAAATGTCTAAGCTAACTTTCGGTCCTCCGCCTTCCCTTCTCCACCTCCCGAGTACAACGAATTGAATCGCGCTGCGTCGGCGACTTGTGAAAGAAGACGCGCGGCCACAAAAGATATCCGGCTCTTTAAGAGAAACGGTGTCCCGGAAACGAGAAGACAGGATTCCTTCACCTTTTAGACGGCGATTTCAACCATACCTCTATCGGAAACGTTTGATTCGGTGGGACTCTCAGTTGGAGAGATTTCAACTAACAGCAGCCGTCCAATGAGCTCCGTCGTGAGATATACTTTTAGATTATTTTCATATATATATATATACATATATATTTATATAAATATATATACATATATATATATATACATATATATACATACATATATATACATATATATACATACATATATATACATATATATACATACATATATATACATATATATACATATATATATATACTTGGGATGGGGAGACAAGGGCCAGGGCAGGAAACACGAAGTCTTCCTATGACAGTCAAAGAAACTGGTACGCCATTCAGGTTCATGACGTAAGATGAAGGGATCCAGGCCACCTGATCTCGTGATGCGCCGTTGATGACATCTACGATCGTATTGTGACGATGGGTCGTCGAGCACCCGCGCGACCCGCGAAGTTGGTGCTTTGTTCGGAGACGCTGGCAATGGCGAGGATTTCTCCTATTTGCTCGCCCGCTCACTCGATCCTTCGTTGCAGGGAGAAAGAGAGAGACAAAAGAGGAAGCTTCTGGTGGAGGAAGGAACAGTGGCCACATCCTGAGCCGGGAGAAGAATCGGCGGGGTAATGAACGCGACCTCACGGAATGGGATTTTTTGAGGACATCTTTCTCGGCGAGGACGAGAGGAAGAAGAAGGAGAATGCGGCGGAGATGGAGGGCGGTCCCTCCGAACCCCGTCTCATCCCCAACCTCTCCTCCATCGCAGATTCCGTCGTCCGCCGTTGCTCCAGGTTAGGACCCCCTCCACCTTTTAACTTTCTCGGTCGATTCTTTCTGTTACTTTTGCCGTCGGTTCCGAATCGTTGGAACTGTTATTGAAGATCTGATAATACTTTCTTTTTCCCCTCTCATTTTCTTTGGGCAAATTCTCGAGCAATTGACGACGATGTGAACGGCATTAATTATTTGGTAGTGTAAGCGGCATTGCCATGTGAAAAGAAGTCTGTTTTCGACAATTGACATTCACTGCCTGGATAGGTCGAGCAATTTATCATCTCCTGTAATTGTGATCATTACACAGTCTATAGGTTTATTGGAAATAAAGAAATCTTGTTTTAATGATTGCTAGTTGATCTGATGTCAACCCTCTGGATCGCAGGCCAAGCACAATTTTCAGACAAACCTTTTGTTGTTCAATCATGAAAGAGAATAGAAAAAGAGTGCAAAAAAGACAGCTTACAGCTTATGCACTCATGCAATTCCTAAGCACTAAGAATGCTAAACTGTGATCTTAACTTTAGATTCTTTTGGCATACAGAAACCTTTGCGAAAGATAAAATGAACCGAAGATTGTTTATAATTCTCTGTTTGATTCTTTTACAAGAGATTGCAGAACTGTGAACTCTTGTTCCTAAAATAATAGTACACAAACACAGTCATCCTAACATATACCTTTTCATTTACGAGTTCCATTGAAAGTCTAATGCAACTCATTGTTGGCCTTCTTTCGCTAATTTATGTAATGGTTTAGTCCCAACCTCCTTTTTGTTTTTAGCTATCTGACCATTTTATTATTTTTCCTAGAATCTTGTTCCTAAAATAATAGTACACAAACACAGTCATCCTAACATATACCTTTTCATTTATGAGTTCCAATCAAAGTCTAATGCAACTCATTGCTGGCCTTCTTTCGCTAATTTATGTAATGGTTTAGTCCCAACCTCCTTTTTGTTTTTAGCTATCTGACCATTTTATTATTTTTCCTAGAATCTTATTGGTGCTTCTTACTATTTTACTTCATACAAAAAGTTGCTCTGTTGAGGTTTATAGTAATAATTTGTTTTGTCAAGGTATTGAATTTTGTAGACCTATGGAATTCAGGGCATAATTTACAAACATATGTTTCAGGATTCTTCTCTTGTCGATGGAGCAACTGCAGCAGTCTTTTGAGGCTGAGATACCTGATCATTTTAAGCAACCAACATCTTATGCTAGGAACCTTGTGGAATACTGTTCTTACAAAGCTCTTTGTGTGGAAACTCAATGCCCAGATCATCTGGCTGATAAAGAGTTTTCCCTTTTAACTTTTGACATGATGCTTGCCTGGGAGGCACCCGATACAGAGACTGAATCCTTACTCAAAGTGAGACACTTAACCACTTTTACAGCAGGGTATTTGCAAGAACCTCTTGAATTTATCACATGGCTTTCTAATTCCATATTTTACTTCAATTTTTCATGTACAAGTCATGGTAAATATAAAACTATATACATATAAACACTCTCTTCTCTTTGCTTCTTTCTCTCTTCTTGTACTCCTTCCTTTATGTTGTGATTTGTATAACATAAATTCATGGTGGTTGAGATCTATAATTTCTTTTGTTATTGTAAAAGAAATTCGTTCACTGTAATAGGCAAATGCTTGCTCTAACCATCCAGAATTTGATGATGACAATGAGGGATCATTATTTTATGCATGTGCAACAAGAATGGCTAGCCAGGTTTGCCATTCCTCTTAAGTTATCCTCTATTTTTTCCACTTACTCCATAAAAGTATCATATCATATCATGTTTGACAGAATGCCTATGGAATATATGTAAACTTAATCTTTGGTGTCTCTCCTGTGTCAGATTGATGGCAAGATGACTGTTGGACTGGAAGCTTTTGCCCGAATAGCTTCTGCTTGTGCTTCTGTAGCAGATCCAATAACCGTTCACAATCTATTTGATGCACTTACCAGCTCCTCAGGTGGTTGCCTCCATTTTCTTATATATGACAAGTACCTCAAAAGCCTTTACAAGTATGCAGTCTCTTCTTTTTTCAAATATTGAATCTGTTGATTATCTTGTTTGTCAGAGGAACCGTACTGGATTTCTTTTTCATGATTCAATATCTTGAATTGATTAAAATTACCTTTGATTCACCAAGTTCTGGGTGCTGTTTCATGATCTTAAGTTTACAATATCGGTTGCTAGCTATTGGTATGAATCTACAATCAGAATCTCACAGTATCTATTTGGAGCTCGATGTTATAAGTAGCTCATCACATTCTCTCATGTCATGTGTAGACACACACAGAAACACACAAATGGAGTGAGAGAGAGAATCTTGACAATGAGCGAACAACTGAGCCCTGCAGACTTGGACTTGTACAATCCATTCCAAGATACTGCAACTGGGAAAAGTTCCTTGGAACATGTTGGCTTGTTACTTTCAGTCATGGCAGGCATACTTTACTGTAAAAAGAAAAGACCAGAAAAGGTGTAAGAGGGAAAATGCTTTACTGTGGATAGTTAGTTTTTATTCTGAAAATCTGCAAATATTTTGCATGCGGATGCTGAGTTGCATGCACATTCATGAAGTATACTGCAATTAGACAATAAAGGAAATATCCAATGAAACTGTCAGTTTGTTGGATAAGTCCAATGATGAAAGGAAATCAGCAAAGTAACCACAATAACGAACCCAGTGTTTTGACAATAGCAAGATTTTTTATCACCATAGAGCTCCAATCGGAGGTGTGTTGCTAGATAATCAAAAAATTAATTCTTTCTTTCTATTTCTAACAAAATTATTTTTGCAATCCCCATCTTTCTTGTCACCTCTATTCTATATTTTCTTATCTCATGTTTATCAATGAATTCATAGATTTCCTCTTGATATGTCCCACCATTTCAGTTGATTTTTCTTATTTTAATTGTCACTTGTATTATTGTTGAATTTTCATTAAAATAAGTGTTTTGTAGTCTATCTTTTCTGTTAACATTACATGTCACATCTCAATATCCTTATCTTCGCTGTCTAGCAATGTTTCTCTCTATATCATTAAAAGGAAAAAATGACAAATAAATTATAGAAAATTATATTTTTAGAAATTAGGATTTTGTGATTTCAGAAGAAGCATTTGGTTTTAAGTTTTTAACTATATACAATTAACTACATTTCTCTTTCTTAAAAGAAATTATGCTACTATCCATCTTTCCTCTGCAAAGTAGAGTGTGTATGCTTGTTTATAATGGCTTAACAGTCTCAGCTATAAATATAATTTTCTTTTTAATCCAAGAGGCATTTGACAAAGTACAACACTACAGATAAGCCTGTCTGTTTTATCATCTGTTTGTGACCATATCCTTATTCAATTCCCTTCTTGCTAAATAAGAGGCCCATTATTTAAAAAATTTGTACTTCCTTTACCATAACTTCTAAACGTATTGATCTTTTTTCTCCTCTAAGCCTGCATATTCATGTCTAATTTTTTGTATAACAAAACCGATGATTCTATTTTGAACTTCACGACTATACCTTTACCTGTATATATGAACTCTGACCACTTGCCCTATCTGCATATACAATTTAATAATTGTGAAATAGGAGCAAGGCATCACAAATTGATAAAATCCTATGTGAAAAATTGTGAAATAGGAATGAGATATCACAAGTTTATAGCTTTATAATTATCAATATTTTAAATTTACTCATAATAAAAATTGAAGGAAATTTACATAGATTTATAGTTGTATAATTAATTTTGATGGAAAAAAATTCTTTAATGGTAACAGTATTAAGTATTCTGGATATGATATTCGGTCGAAAGACAAGCTTGGTGAATCTGTTATTTATAGAGTTAAATCAAGATGATTTAATTGGAAAGGAGCATCAAGAATTTTGTTTATTTAGGATAATAGAAAAAAAATTTAGATAGCTATTTTATATCCAGTTATGTTTTATTATTTTCACTGTTGGACATTTAAATAGCAAGTTGTATAAGGAGTTAATATTGTATAAATAAGAATTTTAGTATCAAATACGTATGTAAAACTACTAAAGAAGAAAAATTAAGAAATTTTTACATTTGCAAACAACTAGATGTAGCTCTAGACAGGGATAAAATGAGGGAAAACTATTAAAAAAATCCATGTCCAAGGGAGATGTATCGATGCACCAACTAGACAAAATGAATTAATTATAGATAGTGGTGAGGAGAGGTAAAGGACCAAGAGACCTTTCCTTATCAACCCTAAAAAATGATTTGTTTGTTATTTGTTTGATTATTGATATTGCCCTGGACATAATTTATTAAGAAATATCTATGTAGGTCGCCTCATGTTGTTATAAGATTATTAATTTAGCTATTTTTAAAAAATAAATTCACTTTCTTCATAAGATTATAATAAAGATCAGTTCTTTATTATCTGTAATGCCACAGATATTATAGATGTTGATCATTTTCTAGACCAACCACCTCTTATATAAGTTTTTGGCTTATGCTAGTAAATATTTCTCGAAGTATGCTGAACCTTCACATTAATTATCATATGGCTGATGACTTCTCTAGAAGTTGTGTTTTTGGCTTGATCACATTACTTATGTGACTTCTGTTTATTGTAGGGTGTTCAAATCAATGAAGCATATATCAGGACAACACCGGAATTTAAATTTTAACCTTGCTGATGGAGAAATTATCCTAGAAGTTGATGCTAGATCTATTCTTCAACACAATGGGATATCTACAAGGCCTGGTTAAGCATCTTTTCCTGGTAGTCATTTTTTCTGCAGGATAACTGTTTATCAAAATAAGCTTCAGAAGGATGTTTTTAATGGCAGGAAGGCTGACACTTACCAGCCATGCTCTATATTTTGAAGCATCAGGCATTGGTTCATATGATAAAGCTGTCATATATAACTTGTCCAAGGACTCGAAGCAGGTGGTAAAGCGTGAGTTAACTGGACCATGGGGTGCTCGTCTCTTTGATAAGGCTGTTATGTACAAGTCTGATTCTGTGTAAGTGCAAGTGCCAAATTTTCTTGTTATGGTCTCTTAAATAATTGATAATAACTATAGTTGCCTTGGTAACTCAGAGAATTTAGTCTGCAATCTAAATCATTCTTTTGCAGAGCAGAGCCGATCTACTTAGAGTTCAGTGGCCACTCCCACAGGGACTACTGGTTTGCAATCATTCAGGAAGTCCTCAATGTTAATAAATTCATAAGGAAGTACAATCTTAGAAGTTTCCAAAAAGCAGAAGCGCTTTCTAAGGCTGCTTTAGGCATCTTTAGACATCATGCTCTGAAAGAAGCTTTTCATGTCACACCATCGCACTTTAAGAGTATACTTGCTTTTAACTTAGCTGAAAAACTTCCAAAAGGAGACAAAATCTTGGAAGCTTTATATAATCACTTGGAGCTCATGCAGGTTGGATATCAGAACAATGCTGACGTTGTCACTGCATCTGAGGAAAAGCCATTAGCAGGTCCTTTACCAGATTCATTGTATACACTTATAAGAATAGGCTTTCTGTTACCGAAGGAAGATAATCCTGAAGGAAATGATATTTTGGTTCATAATATCCATGTTGGTCAGACATGTCCATTACAGATGGCTGTTAGGGAATCAGTTTGTTACTCTGGCAGAGTTGAAGCAGCACGTGCAACATTATATCAGGTCAAAGTGGAGGATATTGATACAAATTTAGCTGTGATTAAGGTATACTGTAAGGATAGAGGCAATTTTCTGGCTTCTAAAATGTTCCATATGTATGTCTTAGAAGGAGTATTTCTGTACTCTGAATATCTAGGTCTTTTAAAGAATGCTGCGCACTTCCATAACCATATTTATTCCAGCTTAGACTTCTATAGTCATTTAGCTTATCCTTGAAAATGAAATAGAACGAAGCCGTTTGGAATCTTGTAGGTGATCTTAGAGGCAAAAGAAATCCTGTATGTGAATTATATTTAGACTACTAATTCTTGACATGGAAGTTCCTTTACTGCTTAGGTATTAGATTCTGCATATGGATAAAAACAATTTATTTCTTATCATGAGATATTTCTCTTTTACAGTATGTTTGTAATTCTTTACCACCAAAATAGTGCTAGAAAGACAATTATTTCGTGAAACATCGATTTTTTCCTGAGCCAAAGCAAGGTTTCTGTATTCTTGTGGGAATTTAACTTAATGTTTAGCTCAACTATGATACACTGCAGCTTTTATGGTGCTTGTACTAGCACTCTGCTGCGGCCACCTCGTTATATCAGGCTTCTTTTATTCGCTCTCTTGGTGTCTCATGACCATTTAAATTCGACCAAGACACCCTTGGAATAATTGTCCTTTTTAACTCTCATTAAAGAAATAATTGAGACACTTTCATACAAGGTATGCAATTTCGTATCGTACCGGAGTTTTGATGTTCGCTCGGTACGGTATGATACTATATACCGAGCGATATATCGTTTGGTATATATATATATATATATATATACATACATATATATATATATATATACATACATATATATATACATATATATACATACATATATATATACATATATATACATACATATATATATACATATATATACATACATATATATATACATATATATACATACATATATATATACATATATATACATACATATATATATACATATATATATATATATATAACATTTTTATAAAAGGCAACATGCCTTTTCCTTCTCCCACACGGGGCAACGTCGCCTCGTTTATATATATATATATATATATATATATATATATATATTTATTTATTTATTTATTTATTTATTTCGTTCCGTTCGATAATGGACGGTCCGTGTACCGATAAATTGACGGACCGGTACGTACCGCCCATACCGGACAGCATTATTCGAAATTTCATACCTTGCTTTCATATATGTTCATCAAGATGTGATAATAGAAGCAAAATATTAAAATGCTAAGTTAATCATGTGTGTTTTCGATTTTTTTTTCTCAGGAGCATATACTGCTATGACGTTTTTGGAATTTTGTCATGCTTAGTGAATTTTTAGTACTTAAAAAGTTTTAAATCTGCCACATTTTTTCATATCAGAAGATCAAATTGCTTGTAGCAATCATGGTTCAAATTTATTGTAAAAAGTAACTTTTAGATAACTTTGGACGAATTTTCACTTCTATAAAACTAACAGGGTTTAGGCTACTAGTATCCTTCGTTCTGTAGATATCCTTCTTTCTGTTCGATTTTTGAATCCTGAGAATTGCTTTTCTGAGTATCTGATGTGGTTTTTACTATGGTTGGATAATTTTATGGTCTTGAATTTAAAAGGTTGGGACCAATTATAGAATACTAAACATACATGGTAACAAGTTAATATTTGCCAATGATCTTTTAATGCAGGATTTACTCTTTCCTTTGTCTCAATTGGGCAAACTACTCAGTCATTTAGCTTCATGGGAAGATCCTTTCAAGTCAAAAGTCTTTCTGTTTTTGATCCTGTATCTCCTTTACAGGTATTGCTTCATTTTTTCTGAAAACTTACTATGTCATCATATAGATACAAATGGAGCATATTCATTTTAATTTTATATTTTGTCATTCTTCCATGTAGCAAATGTTATGAAGAATTAAATGATCTAGATTATTGTTGCTTGCCTTTTCTTGCAAATATTTTGGACAGATTTTCTTCCATGTAGTAAAGTGTTTTGCCAGAGAGTATGTGATATCTATATCTTTGTTCTGATAGTTTGGGATAAGAACAGGTGATCAATGATCCAAATCAGAAGCACAAAGGATTTCCTGAGTAAGGAGACAAATATCATGTTGTTCCTTTCATACCAGAACTAACATATTAGCTCTTCTGGCTTCTATTAGTTTTTCTCAGAAATAGTAGTTCTTCTAAGTTACTAATCTTCAAAATTAATTACTTGATGGAATTTGAATTACAACAAGTCTTTACTCCGCTAATTCCAGAAATCTGCCATGAACTCACTTTTATTTGGAAAATAATGCTGAGAGAATGAGCTGATTTTGACTAGGACTGTATAATAAAATCCATGCATTCGTCTCCATTAAAATTTTCACTAAGAACAGAAGAAATGGTTGAGAAAAATAGTTATCCTGCTTCTGTGAAATATGCTTGTGAAACTTATACCAGGAGAATGTGGATCATCTTGTTACCTTTGTACTTATAATTACACAGCTTCACTATCCATTTATCTTAAAATCTGAACTTTGGGCACATGTATTCTTTCTAGCTTGGTTTTATGTCTACCCTTGCTCTACTGGCAAGAGTAGCCTTGCTGTGTTGGTAAATCTCAGAGTTGCTCTGTTGGTTTTATTCAGTTTAATTACTGCACAAATATAACTATACAAATTCTTTCCTTTTTGCTTTACTTCCTTTCCTGAACTGATGCTTCTGACTGTGATCCTAGGGGTTGGGTTTGGTACATCTTGCCATGTGCTTTGGTATCTGCTGCCGTTTGCATGTTCTGGCATAAGCATCATGGCAGTGGAAAACCAATTAAAGCCTTCCAGGTTACACCTCCGCCGAATAGGAATCCTGTTGAGCTGCTCTTGATGTTACAAGATGGTGTTTCTCAACTTCAAACAAACGTCCAGGGAGGAACTATTGCTCTTCTTAAGCTAAGAGCTCTTCTTATAGCAGCATTTCCTCAGGTTTGTTTCCATAAATTGGATCAGACTAGAATTATTACTTTTACTATATGCTATTAAGATCATTTCATTGTTAAATTTTCTACTAACTGGACCTGCTGTGGATGTATTGTGTAAAATAGAGTACCAATTGCAGTGGTATGCAATTACTACAGATCATGTCATTGTTAAATTTTCTTGTTGCTTCAGATCTTTCTTCTGTTGTTTCTTGATCAAACAATATTATCCATCTTAGACATGTATCTAAGATAGATCTAATCATGGTGGCTTGTCTATGGTACAAATATCTGCCTGTGTACCAAAATTTAGTATGTGGATAGTTTTAACCTTGTGTAGGTGCTCAACTTGTTTAAGTTAGCATCAAGTGTTAAAAGTCCCTTGAAAAAATTACAAATTGCATTCTAAGCATCCTTTTCTATCAGAGGCTGAATTCTGCCAAAGGTTATAGTGGAATCCCTGGTAGAATCCTTTCGATAAGATAACACAACTCTCCGTTAGGCTAAAATTGGCATGATGAAAATCATACAAAAAAAAAAACCCAGAGTCATTAGTTGTAAAATGACTCAAAACAGTTCATAGTTAACCTAAAACAATTCACGTCATCAAATCATTGTTGAATAAACCCAATTATTTTTCGATCTAATCTCTTCCACTCATCATCTATCATAGTTGTGGGTTTTGCACTATCGTCCTGCAAAGGTCCATACAAATCTTTGTAATACAAGAGATCTTTCATTCTTGGTTTCCATATCATCCAATTGTTTCCATTTAAACTAATCATGTAAGAAACATTACTGGCCTCCATGTTCAAATAATATTATTCATCGTAGACATATATCTAGGATAGATCTAATCATGGTGGCTTGTCTATGATACAAAAATATGCCTGTGTACCAAAATTTAGTACGCGGATAGTTTTAACCTTATGTGGGTGCTCAACTTGTTTAAGTTAGCATCAAGTGCTAAAAGTCCCTTGAAATCATTGCAAATTACATTCTAAGCATCCTTTTCTATCCGAGTCTGAATTCTACGGAAGGTTATAGTGGAGTCCCTGGTAGAATCCTTTCGATAAGATAACACAATTCTCCGTTAGGCTAAAATTGGCATGATGAAAATCGTACAAAAAAAAACCCAGTCATTAGTTGTAAAATGACTCAAAACAGTTCATAGTTAACCTAAAACAATTCACGTCATCCGCCAAGCGAAGATGTTTCTAGTATTGTTGTGGCATGGGGGCAGGGTAGGTAAACAAATTATAGTTGGAGCTCCTCATCTTGAGGTGAAGATATTGCTTTTTCGGAGTCATATGACTGATAACTTTATGTCATGCTTCTTCCTTTTTTCTTTTTGTCTTAATGTGACTTGTGACTTAACCTTTGACTTTGAGATTTTTTGGATTTCAGACAACAAACAAAGTGGCTATTACCTTGGTCATCGTGGCAATAGCAGTCAGCCTGGTGCCTTTCAGACACCTGCTAGTTTTAGTGCTTTTGGAGATATACACAAGACACATGCCGCTGAGGAAAGAGAGCAGTGAGAAGTTGGTAAGGAGGATCAAGGAGTGGTGGAGCCGCATTCCTGCTGCCCCTATTCAGATAGGTGCACAAGAAGAGCACAATAATTCAAGATGATATAGCATAAACCATTACAATTTTGGCGATCACCTGTAAATGCATTATTACTCCACAGGGGAGTTTTGTTTTGGTTGCTTCTGTTACCTGAATCTGGTCCCTTCTTGGTCTATGTGGCAAATCCTATCTTCAGTAACTGGAGAAGAGACTGCTGCCAGAGGCAGAGGCAGTGGCAGTGGCAGTGGCAGTGGCAATGCCAGTGCACATTGGTTTAACTTGTATCCTACAATGTAATCCTTTCCCTGAAATTTGATAAATGGATACGAGTGACTTGAAGAGAAAATTCATAATCCTTCATTCTGTCTACAGAACAGATGTGCTTCTGCCATAATAAACACAGAGTTAAGCTGCACAAGACATCTCTCTTACAGTGACTTAATCTTTTACTTGCGTATCTTGGTCTTGACAAAAGAACAACAGCTGCTTCACGTTAAAAGGATGTCGTAGTTCAACATAAAAGAACAACAGCTGCTGACTCGAGATTTCTCAATGCAGACAAAAATTTGATCTTCGGCAGAACTCTTCATCTGCATCACAAAGTCTCTTCAGAGAAGTTTTCATCTCTTCACCAATCAGAATTGGACAAGTGCTTTGCATGTACTTCAGGATCACTTCACGGCAACAAGGTCATGGAAAGCAGCCGCCTACGTTACAAGCAATTGACAATTCCTCCATTTATTCACGTCACTAAACTCCCAGTCAAATGATACATATTGAATACAAACAGCAAAAGAAGCTTCCATTTATTGTGGTGATGGTGGAAAGCCTTAAAAGTCTGAATGATCCACCAACCTCGATCTATTTTGTATCAGGCACACCGAAACCTTCACCAAAGTCAAGATTGCATGCCCACAAAGCCCCCCCGCACCATGCGATACCATCCTTAAAAGCCAATGGAACAAATCTGAAGCGGAGGCTGCAAGAGCATAGCTTGAGAGTCCCGAACATGGCGGAGCAGCACAGAGTCCACCCGGTGGACGTCGAGTCTCCACCGCCGTCGGCACCGGAGGCTCCCAGCGTTATACCAGGGCCACAGAAACACGACGGTGCTGCACGTGTTGCTCGCCGGAGAAGCAAAGATCGGGAGCGAGTTGCTAACGGAGCTGCAGCAGCAGCAGCAGACCGGGACGATACCGTTGGCCGTCCGGGGAGTCGTGCCGGTGAGAGTGAAGCTTGGGAAGTTGAAGCTGTGGAAGGTGAGGTTCAAAGTGAGGTGCAGTCTGGTGGTGAACAGCCTCAGCGCCAGCGGCGATGTCAGCATCCGATCCAGCAGCTGCAAGTTCAAGCTGAAGCTCTGATTCTTATTTCTTGTTCGGTTGGAGCTCCGAGGATTCCTCGACGTTTTGGGATTTTGATTCTTTCTCTCTCTTGCTTCTCTTCTGTCCTCATCATATGAAATAAGAGATGTGGAGGTGGTAGCTTCATTGCATGAACTTCATGTATTCTTCCCGTGAATTGCACGGATATGCTTTGCTTGTGCATGGATATGCTTTACTTGTAGATTGATATGCAGCAGCAAGGAATCACACCTTTGCCTGCAAACAAGCAAAAGTACAGTCGTCGCTTCTATTTAAGTAAGAAGAGGTGACGCCATTTCCTCCATCACCGTCTCAAGAAAATGGCGATGTTCCTTGAGTTCTTTGTTTCAAGGTACCTTGGAAAACTAGCAGAGTTCGTCGAGGGAGAGGCATGCAAGGTGCTTGGTGCAAAGAAGGAGATCAAGAAGCTTCAGAGAAGGTTGGCGAGGATCCAACCTTATCTTGAGGATGCAGAGAAGAAGAGGCATGAAAATGAAGCCATCAAAGGTTGGGTGATGGATATGAAAGACCTCATGTACGACGCTGATGACGTGATTGATCTTTGCATGTTCGAAGGTGGAAAATTATTGGAGGCTCGGACATCAGCTTCTTCTTCAGGTGTATGCTTGCCTTTTCATTTGCTTTCTTCTTGTTTTACATGTATCAGATATCGTCATCAAGTAAGCAGTAGAATCAAAGAACTTAATGATAAGTTTAGAGAAATTACAGAGGATAGTCTGATAATATCTACATTAGTGAAGTCAGACCAAGGTTCCTCTTCCCAATCCCAAGATAACATGCTAAGGTCTCGCGAGACACATTCGCTGGAGGTTAAGTCGGACATTGTAGGAACACAAATCGAAGATGCAACCCAAAATCTAATTAATAAGATAATGCAGAATGACAAATCTAAGTGTCAGATCTTTGGAATCGTTGGGATGGGTGGGATCGGGAAGACCACACTAGCACGTAAGATATTCAACGATGAAAGGATCAAAACCAAGTTTCCAAAACGGATATGGTTGTATGTTTCTAAGAATTATGCTGAGAATGATTTGCTAAGCAAGATTATTAGGAGTGCCGGAGGAAGTGTTGAAGGAGGTGAAAGCAAAGAACAACTGGTAGAACAACTTGTGTCTCTCATTTCACAAGATTTCTTTGTGGTATTGGATGATGTATGGGGCACAGATGTATGGGAGAAATTACTCAGGGATCCTATGATGAGTGGAGTAGCTAGCAGTAGGATCGTAGTTACTAGCAGATACGAAGACGTGGTCAAAAGAATAGGAAATAAACATATCCACCATGTCGACAGAATGGATAACGAGAGTGGCTGGGCATTGCTCTGTAAAATAGTTTTTCGAGAAGAGGAGGATCATGAGATTGGGAGGTTAAAAGAAATAGGAAAGAAAATTGTCGAAAAATGTGATGGGCTTCCTCTTGCCATCAAGGCCGTGGGAGGAGTTTTAAGATCCAAGGAAACAAGTCAGGCAGAGTGGAAGAAAGTTTGTGAAAGTGATTGGTGGCATATGAAACAGATGGAAGAAGAAGTACCGAGGGCCTTATACTTAAGCTACGAGGATTTACCATATCATCTCAAACTCTGTTTTCTTTATTGTGCTCTTTACCCCTTAGATAATTCCCAACCACTTGCTCTACTTTGGGTGGCCGAAGGCTTTATAGCTGAACAGGGAGAGAGGTTAATGGAAGATATAGCTCTTGACTACTATATGGAGCTAATTCAGAGGAACCTATTGCAACTCGATCCTTATTCTGCGGACCAGGTAACATACGTCATGCATGATCTTCTGCGATCTCTTGGTAAAAGTTTGGTACAAGGAGAAAGCATTTGCATGATAGATGACGAAACGTTGAAAATGAACCCCCTGATGAAGATTCGCCGTTTGTCAATGTCAAATATGGGGGAAATATTAACACTCCCCGGTGAAGTCATGAGACAGAGTGATTGTTTGAGAACGTTGCTTCTCTTCGACAGCTACCAAACAAAGACCGTCGAGGATGATGTGCTCAAAAGATTAAGACATCTACGAGTCTTGGACTTGGCCTACACATCCATCGAGACAATTCCCGATACCATCGGAAAATTGATACATCTGAGATACCTACGCCTTGCAAGAACAAAGATCCATGAGATACCAGAAACCATAGGGCGCCTCGCAAACCTGCAAATGCTGTTGGTGCAGGGGTGCCAACAATTGCATGTACTACCCAAGGCCATCATCAGATTGCATAACCTACGATGTCTTGCTCTTTCTGATACTCCACTGACTCACATGCCCAAAGGAATAGGGAGATTGAAAAATCTTACCAGTATCACGGGATTTGTGGTTGGCCATGATGAGTCGAGGAGCAAGCCGGATGAGGAATGGTGTGACCTGGAGGAACTGCAATCCCTATCCAAGATGAGACATCTAAGCATTTATCAGTTGCAGAGGGCAACAATAAACGGAGTCTCTGTGCTCACAAGCATGTCCATGCTTAGGGAACTGACATTAGGATGGACGATGTACGTAGATCCGTGCAGCAGCGAAGATCAGATCCAAAGAGCGGAGAAGATATTCGACCAGCTCTCTCCTCCATCAAGCCTGCAAAAGCTGTCGATCGAAGGGTTTCCTGGTCGACGATTTCCCAGCTGGATGACGCCAAAGACGACTCCCATGGGTGATTCTTTGCCCAACCTGAAATTCTTATCTATTAGGAATCTTCCATCATGTGTGGAGCTCCCTCCAGTGAGCCGATTCCCCCAGCTCAAATGGTTTTACGTTAAACGAGCGAAAGCAATCAAAACTATCGGCCCTGAATTCCTCGGTCTGGGAGAAGCAGGAGGAGAACCCACGTGTCGCAAGCTTGAACATCTAAAATTCAAAGACATGCCCAACTGGGAAGAATGGGAGGAGGAGAAGGTCGATGGTGATGATGGCGGACGAGCCCTGAGGCTGAGGCCACTTCCTAATCTAAAATCTTGTCGGCTTGAATACTGTCCCAAGCTGAGAGCTCTTCCAGATGTCCTACGCCATGCTCCCAACTTAGAAATACTCGCCATCCGGAACAATCATTTCATGAGGGAAATTGATGATCTCCCATTCTTGGCGGATAAGCTAATAGTCGTACAAATGGAGATGCTGCAAAGGATATCCAACCTCCCCTCAGTCGAGGGGTTGCATATTCTTCACTGCCCACGATTGGAGTCGGTGGAGAATCTGAACATACTGCAACACCTGTGTCTTCTATGTCCACCGGAAACCGAGCACCTTCCCAAGTGGCTACCGGAACTGATAGAGCAACATCGAAGTGCACCTTCCGCTCGCCGGAGCTTCAAAAAATTTGAGCTCTACTGTGGCTTGCCACTACTCAGCAGCTGCCTCAAGGGGGAGCCAAATTGGCACATCATTCAACAGATTCCGGAGGTCAGAGTTCAAACCTATGACAAGAGGAATTTCTTATATGCAAAGGATCATGACATCTATGAAACAAATGTGGGTTCAGAATGAGCAGATTCAGCTTCCTCGATCCTAAGTTTGTGTGCCTCTCTTTCTCCCTTCGGTTGCTTGTAGCTGCTGCATATTATGCCGCGGTCTTCGTACCCACTCTCTCCTTCCTTGCAGGATCAATCGATAATTATTTGTGGTGGGCGTTTTATCAATAATTTGTAGGGGAGAGTGATCGAGTTTGAATGCTTCCTTCTATCATATTCGGCAGTTGTTATCTATGTGCAATCTTATTTCAATTCGAGAACAAATTTTATTTTCTTGCATTATTGTTATAATTATGAAAACATTATGATATTCATGATGTAATTACGAAAACAACAACAGTGTGATGGTGTCTGCAACTTTTTAGACAATAATATATTTTTCTTCGAATCATTCAAACAAAAAAATAAAATAAAATAAATGATGGTATCACTTTGCTCGAATTGCTTGTAATTTGGTATTCAACATCGTATTTAGAAAACAATTTATGTGATCAAGAAAAGCCTTGTGATTGCTTGTACATAGATGGTGTCATTCCTCGATAGCTTTGGATGTTTGCTCTTCAAATATGAATATCCATGTGCCAACTCATGTAGGTCACGATCATGAAAAGAAAAAATATATAAATATTCCATCAAGTTTTGTAGCGAAATTAATTTATTTTAAGAAATCTTATCTTGGCAATGTTGTAACTCGATATGTGTGGATCGAGTTCCCTCCAGTGAGATTCCTTGATACTTGTTAAGGGAACGGAGGCAATCAAAATTATCCGGCCTGAATTCGTCGATCAAGCAGGAGGAGGAGCAGCCGCATTTTCCAAGCCTGAATATATGAGATTCATGAGCATGCCCAACTCGGAAGAATGGGTGGGAGAAATGGTTGATGATGGTGGTGGACGAGCCCTGGATCTACTTACTGTTCTAGAATCATTGCTCTCTACTAGACTGACTGTCCCAAGCTGAGAGCTGTTCCGGACGTCCTACACCATGCATGCTCCCAACATGAAGGAACTCGTCACGGAGATCAACTTTTGCGTGAGAGAAATCAGTGACCTCCTATTTTTGACGGATTCGTTTGAAATCATGGTCCATTGGTTGGTGTAGTATTTATTGTATTGGTAGAGCGCTTGGAGATCAACTTTTGCGTGAGAGAAATTAGTGACCTCCCATTCGCTTCAAATCATGGTCCATTGGTTGGTGTAGTATTTATTGTATTGTATTGGTAGAGCGCTTGGATTTAAAAGTTTTCATCCTATTATTTCAGACGTTTGCTACTTGTGTGCTATATCAGATTCCAAATACTCTATTTTGATAACAATTTCATTTTTTTTGTATCATTCAATAAGTGCGATGTAATAACTATGCAAACAGTATGATATCCATTCGCACGAGTTGCTATGCATAGCTTAGCTGCAGGCAAGTCTAGCGAGTGCTAAAAGCATGCATATGATGTGATTTTCCGTGATAATTGTTTGTTATTTTTATCCTTCGAAAAACATAAGGGAATCATGAACATTGAACGAATTGCTTGTATCTGTATGTATGTATGTATGTATGTATGTATGTATGTATGTATTCCCTAATGTCAAAGCGTAAACTACTTACAGCATTTGATTTCAATATCGAATCTATATTCCTTGAATCACTTTGTACGGATTATTTATATTTCTTTTATTACTCAATCAAATATGATGTTATTATGGAGACACTAAGCTTTGGATGTCTGCTGGTCAATGATGGACTTCTTCGTGTGCCAACCCATCTAAAGCACAGTTATAGAAAAGAAAATTCATAAACTGGCTATCAGATTTTGCAGCTGTAATTATTTTTGGATTGTTTCTTAGTGTTTTAAATCGAAGTGATAGACATTTTGTATGACATGTGGTGCCACTAATCTTCTTCGTTCCGCTAATGGTCATCACCTCCGAGAACGGTTGCCTTTCATGAAGAAAAGGGAAGCTCCCATCTCCATTTTGTGACCGCTGCAGTACCTCCTCGATCGAGCCATGGCCTGAAGGATAGCATAATTACACATGCAAAGCCTAGAGAGATCTCCGGACTCAGCACGGAAGAAGACTTCCCTGCACCGTGAGTGGAAGGTATGATGATGAAATGGAGCTACCAGTTGCTTACGATGCCAGGGAGAGTTGCCTTTTACTCGGTTCTACTTGCTCCATGGATAAGATTTCCATGGTCGCAGATTAAAGATCATGGTGGAAATGTTGTGGATGCGTGTGCTTATGAAGCATACACGGATTTTAGCTTGACAATTGCAGTTTAAGCAGCCCATGACAGATCAACAAGTCTTAGACGGAATGACATGATTGGTGTTTAACGTATCAGAAAGTCTCAAATGATGCGTCCGACAAAGAGCCATTTCTATTGCACGGAATAGAGATGGTTGACCCTAGCGGCACCCCTGCACTCGTTCGTGCCTGTCGACGACCTACTCCACCGATCTACCTTCCTGGAGATTGAAGACAAAGAGTCAGCCGCGCCTGGGACGCAACTGGCTCGAAGCACCCGGCGGCATGTAGTCGTCGCGAGTAAGACTTTGCGGGTGGGACGAATCGATACACATGGACGCACAAATTAGAAAGCAAAGCGAACGCAATGATTCGGTTGTGATTTCTGAGCCTTCTTTGTTCAGATGTTAAGTTAAAATGAAGTAATGCTGCTTCACATTTATTATGCTTAATTATGGCAGCAGTCATTTGTTTTTCCTGAAATATAAATCTTAAACATCCCTACTTCATATTAATCGACATAAAGTTGCACCTCCATAATCAATAATTTCCATATTTATCTCTTTAAATTTATATTTTATACATAAATATTTATATATATAATACTTAATGTTCGAAGAATATATCCACTGTGTATCTTACACATAAGATAAGAGCGTGTGCGACACCCCGAGTTAAAGGAATCTCTGATGGCAAACATAATATTGTGGAGATTCCGAATGGCTAATGAGTCATTATACTTTGCATGGATCTTTCTAGCTTTTACTCTGGATTTTTTTGGATTGAGTTGGGTAGTCTTTATCCGCTCTGAAAGGGAATACAGAATCTGTTGGATCTAAGGGTTTGTCCAGTCTTTGGTGGGTGGACGAGCAGGTGGGGCCTCCTCCTCTGCCTCTGCTCCATGGATGATGATGATGATGATATCCGGAATTCACTTTGAGTGTGATGTACAACTGCTTGGTCTCATTTGTTTGGTTGGTCTCATCGTTTTGTGGAAGGAGGCTGAAATGGCGAATCAGATCTTCTATCACTACCCTTGAATGATTGAGTTGGTGATGGTTGTGTAGATGCGGCTTCTGGTACCAATCAGAGGGGGGGTGGCAAAAAATGCATCTTTTTGGTTGTTTGGGTAGGGAAAACTCTTGGTTTTTGCTGTGTAGGGAGGGTGAGGGATCATTCGGAATTCTTGTATTGATTTCTTTGGACTTGGGACCGTGAGCACAAAGATTTCCAATCATTTACAAGGTTCTTTATTGTTCTTTGTCTGGCTTCTCTGGTTCCCAATTTCCCTCTGGTTACCGCTGTGTCCTCAGGTGAGAATATTTTTCTTTCGTTTTAATCTTGGTTGATTGCAGAAAGCTCTCTTTTTGTTGTGGAGTGGTGATTTTTCTTCGTCTGTGTTGTTTCTTTGCATTCTGGCGTTGGTCCCTTCGATTCTTTCCCACATCTGTCCTTCCCCATGCCGGCAATATTACTTTACAATCTCCTTTCTGGATGATTTTTCCAGCTGCCAGTTAGCCAGCAGGTGTCGATTTGCTGTTCAAGACATAGTCCGGATCCAATTTTCCATCAGTTAATTCGAAATAATTTAGTGGGACGGCTGTTTCAAAGGAAAGATCCGATCATGTGCTCATAATTTGATGGATTTGGAGCATCCTTTTTGCCGCTTGATTTTCTAGTTATATGCTTAATTGGAGAGACGGCGATGGAAGAAGAAAGCTGCGGTTCATCATGGACGAGGGAGCAGGAAAAAGCATTCGAGAATGCCTTAGCAACTCACCCCGAGGATTGCAGTGACCGGTGGGAGAAGATTGCAGCTGATGTGCCTGGGAAAACCATCGAGGAAGTGAAGGACCACTATGAGCTTCTGGTTGAGGATATCAATGGCATCGAGTCTGGCAGAATCCCTCTACCCTGCTACCCCTCTTCCTCGGAAGGTGGTGACCATGCTAATGATGGTGGTAGTGGTAAAAAGGGAGGAAACCCACATGGTGATCACGGTCACACTGGGAAGGCATCGAGGTCAGATCAAGAACGCAGAAAGGGGATAGCTTGGACCGAGGATGAACACAGGTTAACTCTGTACTCTAAAATTGGTTGTATTTCTTCGATCTGTTTGCTTATTAGAGAATCATTTTTTCGCACGTAACCTCTAAAATATTGAGATAATAAGGGGAAAAAAAATCTGGCACCTGCTTTTGGATTCTTAGGTCAGGAAATGATTCTTATAACAAAAGACAGCAGAGGATAACTTTCTTGTCGAATGGAACTTGTGTGAGTACTATAAGCTTCAGAAGAGCTAGTTGATTTAGGACTCCCAAATAAATAGTGCTTTGTGTTTTATAGGGTGCATCTAGATTTGTTCTTATTGCTTCTGGGGCTAAGCAATGAATCAAGTTTGTGGATCTTGTGCACTGAGACTGAGCCAACACTCATACTATTATCTTCTCGAATTGTGTCTTCATGTTATTTTTTTAGTGGTAAGATAATGGTTATTCCCCTACGGAATGAAGACAAATGTTGGGTTTCTGCTGTAACTTATAATTGATATTAAGCTTGTAACTTCAACTATCTAATACAGGGTCTTGGATCGGTTGTGTTGTCACATGATTTGGTTATTATCCACTTGACTTCTGTGGACTTTGAAGATGTAACCACAGTATTTTGTCTACGATCATTAGAAACCCAAGATCTCTGTGGAAGGTTGTCACATACCATAGGTTCAAAAAGATGATGCATCCAAGAAATAAACTTAAGTTCTTGTTCAGACAAGCAACTATGAAAAGTCACATTAGCAACCTACAGGATCGATGTTGGGGTGAAAATTTGTTGATAATTCTTTTGCTTTCAATAATGGTATGCCACTGACTTCAGAATAAGTCATATCTAGTGTAAAATGAATATAAAATCAGTATATTTGCCCACTATGAAGACAATATTAGCAGAGTATCAATTTTTGCTTTTAGATGGAGTAGGATTCAGTGGTGTTTGACCAAGCTATGTCCTAATTCTCTTTCATGGAAAAAGGTTGATTTTGTTTGGGGACGATCTCCGCAGACTAGCCTGTTTCCATATATTGAGTAGGATTCATATTACAAGCCGAGCCATATCCTAGATCTCTTTCTTTGGAAAAAAATTCTGAGTTTTAGTTTTGGAATGTGAATATCCTTTTCATTAATTTAGCAATTTATTCTAGTCAAACTTCTTTTCCTTTACTTTCTTAAACCGGAGAAAAATATCTTTATGTCAGGTTCTGCCAAACATTCTACTCCAGGCAAGTAAGTTTGCTATACTTGTTCAATTGCATCCACATAGGGAGAAGGATGTTGATGCTTGTTCTGATGTGCTAAAGTCAAGCCAACTATTTTGAGACTGAATCTCTCTGCAACCTAAGTTGCCCTCCTCACCATAACTTAAGGTGTGCAATTAAACTATGTTACCCAATTTTATCATTCAGAAAAAAAAAAAACAGCAAGACTACTTGGTAATTGTTTAAGAACAAGAAAAGAGTAATCCTGTTAATAAATGTCCCAGTGTTGAGGAAGTCTTTAAGAGACAATATGTTTGCTCCAATGGTCCTCTCTTGTGTATTGTACATGCTCACATATAGTCAACTGGATTCTTTGAGAAGATTTGCAGATTCCAAATGCCATTTTCTACCATTATTGTAACCATCACCTTAAATCCTCATTTACGATGCCTCCTCATAACAGAGAAATGCTGATACAACTCCATTTTAATAATCCAACAGCAACGAGGAACAAAAAACAATAGTTTTTTTTTAGCACTTCTCATGTTTACTAATTTGTCATGTATTCTGTTAAAATTATAGCATGGTGTACCACGCACTAACTGTTTGTGAAGGCTGTCATGGAGAATTATAGCATGATCTAGTAACTGAAAGCAGGACTATAATCATGATCTAAAGATGCCAGTGGTCTACTAGTTATGGATTAAAAACGTCCAATAATGTTTAGCTACTATAAAGATGCCAGTGGTCTACTAGTTATGGATTAAAAACGTATTGCTTTGTGAGCAGGTAAATGTAAGTAATAACAACTAACTTTATTGTTATATGATTTGAGAGATTATCAATGGATAATTGCTTCTTATTTTATGTGTTATTAATGCCAAATGGCTTGATTCAACTTTTATACTATATTTTGGTGGATATGATATGTCTTCTAGGCATCTTGCATTACATTCATAGTTTTCATGTGCTATGAACTTTTGTCTTTTTCATCATATGATTTATTTCTACCAGAGACAAGACAACCTTTTCTTAATGCTGTGAGATTGATCTGTTGTCAGTATCTTGCTTCTCTTGTTCGCATGGTGGGGAGTGTAATCTCCATCGTAATGTTCTCCATGCTTGCTTTACCCTTTAGAAGTATTAAAATTCTGTCTGGACCAGTTTGCTCTATAAAGCAGATAGGCGAGTAAGCCAACTGCTTATGTTGCTTTTCCATGGAAGTGCCTGTGTGATCAGATATTTAGTTGGGGCATTTCTCTAAGTAAGTTTGTTTAGAAATTTGTTGACATAAAATTGGAACCTTATAATTTGTTGAATCCATGATTTAAGGTAGACTGCCAACCCTGATTTGTTACACAGCCTCAAGAATTGTCTACATTACCTTCAGATTTAGTGGCATATTTATCCTACTCATGTTGTGACTTCAGTTGAGATACCATCGCATGGCACTTGGATTCTGCCTTCTTCTATGATGAACTTTGACCTTTGGGATTATTTATTCATTTTCAAAACTAAGGAAAAATACTTAATTGATATAGGATTTCACTCCTAAAAGAACTGAGAAGGAAGATGATATAATGTCTCAGCTGTTCAGACATTTGCTTGTTCTAACACTGTCTACCACACAAATATTGGTCTTACAAATTTATGTTGTTCGATGGTGGTACACCCAAATGTAATTCATATTTGACTAAGGACCATACAGCTTGTATGGTGGTCCTTGGTAAGTTGGTATTTAATGAATTGACACAGAATAAATTTGACAATCATTGGAAACTATATGGAAGGCCTTACTAGGGGAAGCCTGCAAGGAAAGCTCAAACCAGGACTACGGCTTCTCAAGTGGCATGCTAGTTTCTTGACTAAGGTTCCCTGACCAAGCAAGTCTGACATAGGCATATATTATTATTTGGAGTTATCTCATGAAATAAACTTTTCTCATGTGAGCAGCAAATTTTATTTTTTGTTCTGTGGGCCAAAACTCTTTGTGGTTTGTAAGGGTAGACTGCTTTTGATGTAAGTTCAGTATATCGATTTATGAATTGTAGGTTTGAACCATTAAGCCATGGCCTAGTTTTGCTCAGACCATGGAATTCACATATGAGATGGGGTATTGAAATAGCAAATCTGTTAGGTTTCAGATCCCTTCTTTTGTTATCATGGAATCCACATATGAGAATGGGTATTAAAATAGCAAATCTGTCGGGTTTCAGATCCTTTTTTTTTCCCTAGTTGTATCTTAAAAGCATATTACAACTAGCTGTAGTGGGAACCAGAGATTATAATGCTCTCTCACCTTCATGAAGAGAAGTATAACATGTCCTGAGTCTTATCCCTACAAGATATATTTTACTTGTACTTCTGGATTGTCAACTAAGCAGTAAATCATTTGTGGTTTTACTGTTTACTGAATTCACCGAGTTACACAAGTCAAAATTAGGGGTCAAGAAGGCCTCTGACTACAACATTTTGGTTTCTTCTTAGCTTATTATTCCTTAAAATGTCAGTTATTGGTCCAGCGCTAGTATAAGATAGAAACTTCTCATGAGTGTTGACTGCTTCACATGAGGTAACACAAGCTATATGAACAAGCTTTCTAACACTTGCAAAAGCCTAATAGTCAGCAATATGCTTCCATGTTTTGTTTTAGACACTAAAATGTTTTTTCGTCTTTGTAGTAGCAACTTATTCATTATGTTTGACATCTAAACTGAAGCAGTTAAAATCTATTACTATTGATGGATCTTCTACAGATTGTTTCTTCTTGGACTTGAAAAATATGGCAAAGGTGATTGGAGGAGCATTTCTCGAAACTTTGTAATATCGAGAACACCTACGCAGGTCGCAAGCCATGCACAGAAATACTTCATTCGTTTGAATTCCATGAACAAAGAGCGCCGAAGGACCAGCATCCATGATATCACCAGTGTCGTCAATGGCGATGTATCAGCTCCTCAGGGGCCAATCACCGGACAGAATATCGGGTCGGTTGCAAGTACAGGGAAATCTATCAAGCAATCTCCTCAGTCATCAAGTGGTGCTCCTGGTGTTGGCATGTATGGAACCACCATTGGACAGCCTGTTGGTGGTCCTCTCACAGCAGTAGGTACTCCAGTTAATCTTCCTGTTCCTGGAGCACCTCATATGGCCTACGGCATGCGGGCCCCAGTTTCTGGAACTGTGGTCCCTGGTGCCCCAGTGAACACCCCACCAATTCCACACCCAATGCCTCCAGCATCATCCAACAGATAGTAGCAGTATGTTCTTGTGGACAGAAGACAGGAAGGGCTACTTGGTCTCATGCATTCTCATCATCATCAATTCAGATCAACTGATAGGTACAAGGACATATTCTTCTAGTTATGTTGTAGTCTCAGAGTTAGATATTGTTTAATTGTTTCATGTCTAAATGGCAAGGGGAACGTCGATTTATGTACTTGATGTGTTCAAGAGTGGCTGCAGATAAAGACAGACAAGAGCAGCTCTTAGACTAATGTTAATCCTGTCTCTTGTATGGTGGCTCTTTGATCCTAATGCAGAAACAGAAGTGCAGGTTCAGATGCTGTTGCACCAGTCAATTTTTCGAGACCTTTTTTTGTCTCAACTCCAATAAGACTAAATCATATACAATATATATGTAGAGATTGCACTATTAATCTCTGGTTATGTTCTGGTTTTAGTCTCACAAACTGAAATAAAATGAATAGGTTCCAATTACCTCAACATACAGAAATAAAGATGACTGGACAACTCTCTGCAGTAATTTATGGGTCCCATGGATGATTTATGAACTGATAAAGATAACAATGGTTCAGACATGGGTGTTAATTGTGGCCCCAACAAATCTTATCTAGACTTTTATATTTCTTGGTTGGAAGAGACAAGTTCTAGTGGGAGGCCTTTAGGATACCCTTCCCAAATGCAGATGGATAGAGAAATATTTGTGTTGGGTCTCACAGTGCATCTGGTTTTTCTGTTTCCACAGATTGATCACAATCAGTTTCCTTTCATCAGAAGTCTGCCTTGATCACTTCCTTCCACCAATCTGATTCAGCATGAACTATTTACACTTCTCTCCAGCTAAGCAAAGAAATCTGAGTCTAATCTCTGGCTGAAAAGCTTCTACAAAGTCACCAAACAAGGACAGCTTAGTGAGCTGCTGACTCACTCTTGGGTCAGCCATGCTGCATGCTGCCATGGAGCATAATATGATGACTTCAAGTAATTAGTTTCAAAAAGAGACTGGAGGTGCCTTTGCTCGATGTAAGCACATGGCATGTCTCTCTATGTTATGAGCAAGAGACTTTATCTATTTCTAACTTCATAATAAGATGAGAAGATTCATCAATGCTAGCTGGATGCTTTGATGAGAACATGTTCACTTGATTAATGCTGCAGGGTTGATGATGAAGATCAAGCGCATGAGAGCTTTGGGGACTTTCCTTTTCTTCTCTTGAAAGTTTCTTTAGCTGATGATGAATTGATGATTCACCTTTATTTTTCTTTTCTGGCTTCATCATATTGCCTTTATAGCTGATGACCCCATGCTGACTCTGCTTCACCTTATAAAAGACTTCCTCACTGGTCTATTGGATTCAAGAATCTCTTCCTCTCTCCTCTCTACTAGTGGAAGCAGTTCTGGTGCATCATCTCAGCATGAAGAACACAAACCATGATCAAGCTGTAGGCATTCCTATTAGGTCGATCACAGCAGAAATGGTTGGAAAATCTCAGCTCAACAGACTCTGTCTGCAATCCACTTCATACAACTCCCAGTATGAACAAAGTAATATCATCTTTCTCATATGAAGTTGTTTACATATTATTTATATTGTGTTGGAGAAACTCAAAGAGTTACTTTGATGCAGAAGTGGATTCACCTATTGCTTGGATGAGCAAGTTCAGCAAAAAGGCAGACAGCTATGTTAAGGGCATCAAAGATCATGGTGAGTTTACAGCTTCCCTACGGTGAAATGTTCTGCAATGCTGTCTTTAGTATGTTTTGTGTGGCAACTACTTGGGAGTTCATGTTTAGAGGTAGAAAACAATTAGTCCTGTCAAAGATAGTTTCCAAGTAGCAAGAGACTAGCATCAGTGACTCGCATCTTTTAATTTCATGTAAAATTGCAGTGAGTTTAGGACCCAAAATCTCAGAGATTGTGAAGGGAAAACTGAGCCTGGGTGCAAAGATTCTTCAAGCCGGAGGTATTGAGAGAGTTTACAGGCAAAATTTCTCAGTTGAAAAAGGAGAAAAGCTGCTGCAAGCATTCCAGTGCTATCTGTCAACCACAGCTGGTCCTATAGCAGGACTGCTCTTTATTTCAACACACAAGATTGCTTTCAGGAGTGATAGATCCATCAGAATCACTTCTCCCAGAGGAACTTTGGCCAGAGTTCCTTACAAGGTACTTCCTTTTGGAATCCAATCTTGGTGAGGCTATGATTGTAGGAAACAGAGCTGAAAATTGTTCTGAAAGTTCAACTGAATTCAATGACTTCCATTCACAGGTTTTGATCCCAGTAGGCAGGGTGAAAAGAGCCAGCCTCTGTGAGGACTCACAAAAGCCTAACCAAAAATATATCCAAGTAGTGACTGTGGATGAATTTGAGTTCTGGTTTATGGGATTCCTCAGCTACCAAAGATCCTTGAAGTATCTAAGAAGAGCAATTTCAAGATCACAAGGAGTTCTGCAGTAAAACTATTCACTAGATTTTGGAAGCTGCTTTCCTTCATTCTACTCTTTTTGTACATGTAAGAGGTGAAAGTATCATTTCTTCTTCTTGTACTTCCTACTGAAACTACTTTCGGTTTTCGGAAAGTCAGGTTCAGTTCCATTCAGAGAATAGAATCCTTCATCCATCTCCTGCAACCACTAATGCATAATGCTTAATCATGTAAAACTTCAACTTGTCCTTGGTAGAGTTCATGCTGACAATTTGTGGGACACTTCAATCTTAAGAATTAGGTAGAGAAAAAGAGTGGTAACAGACACAACAAGAGAAGACCATTGATTACAGCCATATTTACAGCCAAGAGAAGACCATTGATTAGTGGTAACACAGAGAAAGTGTGATTGCCATATTTACAGCCAACTAATGGATGAATTTCACAAAAGAGAAGACAATTTGATTAGTCATTAATAGGATGCAGATGACAGCATAAACAGTGTTCAATTGTTTTTTATCATAATTGATACAAGTTCAGACATATGGCAGGCAATTGTCTTTGTACTTCATCTTACTTCAATACAACCTCAAGTATCTGCAAACTTCACTAAGCTCTTTCCTTTTTCTACTCCACTAGTTAATTATTCTCACCAGCATTAACAAATGACACATTTCCAAGTTCTACACATATCGTACTTGTATGTCCGGCAAATGGTTTGCCACTCTGATAACACCCACTCGTTTCTCCATTCAATAAAACGCATGCAATAACATCAATTAAGAGAGCACTGCAACAATTTCAAGAGCAACAAAAAGTTCAATAGGAAAGCGAGAATCTTTCTTCTTTTGAATAAATGTTCTAAAAGTATTCACCAAAAGAAATGGTTTTCTGTAATCTGATGATGCCTGGCATGTGTAAATTAATAGCCAGGAAAAGAATGATATCAATGTAAAAGACAAATCATGATAAAACACTTTTTTATGAAGAATCTCTGCAACAAGTGATAACACAATCCTCCAGAAAGTTGACAAGCTGAGAACTGTAGAGACCTGGATGGCTTCTGAAGTGATCAACATGAGGCTACGACAAAAAATCACATGCCCTGACCTCATGCCCAGCTCTTCTTTGTCTTTCTACAAAGGACTCCACAGATTTTGCAGGAATAACTCTGTCAGCAGAGCTATATATATACAACTGAGGGCACTTTGGTTGCTCTGATGTTAGTAAATTTAGCACATCAGACAATCTCCTGTAGAAGTTGCCAGAAAACCATCAATTAGTTACTGGATTTCCATGATTTAGCAGTGGACAAAGATCATAGCACACAAATGACAGCAAATGTTATCAAATATTCAAATGTTCCCATGGCAACAACCTAAACATCTCAGTTTACACGATTTATCCCTTCAAGACTACTTTTAATTTACGATCAATTTATTTGCATGCGATGTCTAGACTCCTCCAGATTGTTTGAGCTTCCAAAGAATTATTCCACCCTCATATTAGCAATTAAGATGAATCATATAATAGATGCTGATAATTTGCTTGCAGATGAAGACCACACCATTCAATCTGAAAATAATTTCTACCTGTTGATAGTGGGAAAGTCTAGAACCACCTCGAAGAACTTCTTCAAGGCCACTAACAAAGCAGTTTCGGTGACTGTAGGTTTAGGATCCCCATATGAACCATCAGCAGTTGTCGTGCCCCTTCCTGTAACATCTGAACTCACCATTCCCTTTGTTGCTACACACACATCTTTTTCAAAAGAGCAGCAGAAAAGCCTGAAGCCCAAACCTACACCATTCATGGGTGAAATACTGTTGGGTCCAGCCCATATGTGCTTGGACAATTGGGCCTTTTGAGCCCAAATCATTAATTAAAAGGCAAAAGAGATATAGGGCAAAAAAAGAAAGAAAATGGCAGTACGCGAACGTGCAGTAGCGGCGGCACACAGAGAGAGAGAAAGAGAAAGATTAGGATCTTGAGTTTTCTGCTTGACGATCAGTGGCCAAACGTTATCAGTTTTGGCCCAAATTTTATGTAGAGAATCCTTGCAGCAAGCTCTACAATCCTAACGGTGTTGATCTGCAGTTTACCCTCTTCGAGGTACTTTCCTACTATATCCACTTTGTGAGACCTAGAATTCTCTTTTGATGAGATCTATCATATGTGATGAAGATATGCTATTCTTGAGCCAAGATATATGATCTTGTTGTTATTGTGATCCTTTTACTATTTTAGAGAAGACTTATTGTAAACCTGTTATCATTACTATTGATAGTGGAAGTTTGAGGTGGACTACGGTCCCGTGGGTTTTCCACGTTAAAAATTTGGTCTCACTGTGTGATTGATTTATTGCTCTACTGTTTATATTGTTCTGGTTAATATTAGCATTTTGATATCAAGTTAGTATTTTGATAAGGAACTCATTTTGATACACAAAGAGAGAAAAGAATTATTCCGCTTTAACAGGTTTTTTCCCAACAAGTGGTATGATTAAATTGAACTCATCAAATTATTCCACTTGAAAGCATATTGATGAAAAATTTACTCTATTGCAAAGATTTGTATAAGCCTATCAATGGTAAAGATAAACCTTTTACTATGAACGATAAAGAATGAGAAGTTCAACATAGAAAAGCTATTGCCTATATTAGAAGATGGATGGATATAAACTTACATGAGCATATTTTTGATGAAACCAGAGCTGATGTTGTTTGGCAAAAGTCAGAAAACTTCTTTGTGAAAAAGATAGTGGGAAATAGAATTTCTCTCCTTAGAAGGCTTGTAAATTTAAAGTATAAAGATGATGGTAATATTGTTAAGCACATAAACCTATTTCAGAGTCTTGCAAATAAGCTGGTTGCTATGAAAATGAATATAAATGATAAGATGCAAGGATTATTACTTCTCAACTCTTTACCAGAAAGTTGGGAAACGTATGTGGTGATAATTTGTAACTCTACGCCAAAGGGGACTATAACTATAGATATGGTTAAAGACATTTTGCTAAATGAAGATGCCAGAAGGAAAGAACAGGGTGAATCTTCTTCTGGTGCATTTGTTACTGAAAAATAAGAAAGGCGTAGAAGAAGTCATAACAGAAATCCACATTGTTATAGAGGAAGATCTAAATCTAGAAGAGATATCAAATGTTTTCACTGTAATAGGCCAGTTCACATGAAAAAAAAGTATAGGTTTTGGAAGCGAGAACAGAATGAAATGAAGAAAAATGAGAAAGAGACCAATACAGTTGCTGCTAAAGGTAATATCACTATTGTTTGTGATGATGGTTGTGTCAGTCTTATAACTCAAGACAGTAACTGCGTGATTGACTCTGGTACTTCAGTTCATGTCACTTCTCATGGTGATTTTTTCAGATCTTACACTGCTGGTGATTTTGGTAATGTTAGAATGGGAAACAGTGGTACATCTAAGATTATGGGTATTAGAGATATTTGCTTAGAGACCAGTATTGGGAACAAATTGATACTCAAAGATGTTAGGCATGTTCCATATATTCGTCTTAACTTGATATCTATAGTTAAACTTGATGATGAGGGATTTGCACATTATATTGGTGAAAGCAAATGGAAACTCACTAAAGGTTTTCTAATTATGGCAAGAGAAAAGAAACTTAACTCTTTTTATGTCATGGAAGCTAAGCTACACAAAGGAGAGATTAATGCAATTCAGAATGGTAAATGTATAGATCTTTGGCACAAGAAGCTTGGTCATATCAGCGAGAAGGGACTTCAAACTCTTACTAGAAAGCAGTTCTTACCAGAGTTACAAGGTACATCTCTTAAATATTGTGATTATTGCGTAGCTAGAAAAACATATAAAGTTGCATTTCATACATATCCATCATCTGGAAGATCAGATGTTATTGATTTGATTCATACTGATGTATGTACTATGCAAACTAGAACTCTTAGAGGTGCTCTTTATTTGGTTATTTTTATTGATGACCATTCTAGAAAAGTATGAGCTTTTGATTTGAAATCTAAAGACCAGGTACTCGATGTTTTCAAAGAGTTACATGTCAGTGTTGAAAGAGAAACTGACAAAAAGCTAAAGTGTGTTCGATCATATAATGGTGACGAGTATAAGGGTCCTTTTGAGAATTATTGCAGGTTCCTTAGTATCAGGCTTGAGAAAACAGTTCCTAAAACTCCTCAGCAGAACGGTGTGGTAGAAAGGATGAACAAAACCATTGAAGAAATGATTAGGTTTAGGCTTTCCCACGCCAAGTTACCGAAGTCATTTTGGGGGGAGGCTATAAGAACTACAGTTGATCTGATAAATCTTTCTCCATCAATTCCTCTGAAATGTGATGTTCCAGATAGAGTATAGAAAGGAAAAAATATATCTTATAATCCCTTGAGAGTCTTTGGGTATAAAGCATTTGTTCATATTCCCAAAGATGAGAAGTCCAAGCTTGATGATAAGGCAAAAGCATGTATTTTCTTGGGATATGGTCATGAAGAATTTGGGTATAGATTATGGGATCTAGTGAACAAGAAGATTATTAGAAGAAGAGATGTTATGTTTCTTGAAGACCAATTATTTGATGATGGTGATAATGTTGAGAAGCCAGAAACCTCTGTTTATATTCCTTAGAGTTTGGGTCTAATTCCTTCACCTGTAGTTCATGATAATCATGGGGGAGATGAACAAGAAGATTGTGGTGAGAATGCAAGTGATGATACTCCTATAGTTGATGGTGCTTAACCAACTGAACAAGCACCTCCACCACCAGTTGAGATTCCATTGAGAAGATCCACTAGAGAGAGACAACCATCTACCAGATATCCTCTACATGAGTATGTTATGCTTACTGACGGGGGAGAGCCAGAAACTTACCAAGAAGTTATTCTACATGAGCATAAGAATGAGTGGATTAAAGTCATGCAAGAAGAAATGAGATCCTTGCTTGAGAACCATACCTATGACTTGGTAAAGTTGCCTAAAAAGAAGAAAGCTCTCAAGAATAAATGGGTTTACAAATTGAAGTCTGAAAATAATAGCTTACAATAAAGATATAAGGCACGACTAGTTGTAAAATGATTCAGTCAGAAGAAAGGTATTAACTTTGAAGAAATATTTTCTCCAGTTATGAAAATGTCCTTTATCTGAGTTGTTCTTGGTTTGACTGTCCGTTTAAATTTAGAAGTTGAGTAACTTGATGTAAAAACAACATTTCCTCATGGTGACTTAGAAGAAGAAATTTACATGGAGCAACCAGAAGGTTTCAAAGTCAAGAGAAAAGAAAATCTAGTGTGTAAGCTTAAGAAAAGCTTATATGGACTCAAACAGGCACCTAGACAGTGGTACAAGAAGTTTAATTCCTTTATGATGAGTCAAAGGTATGATAGAACCATATCTGATCATTGTGTGTTTATGAAGAAATACTGTAGCAACACTGTATCAGAACTGTAGCAACACTGTAGCTGAGTGTACCGCTCGGTACACCATACCGTACCGGTACCGAGCCCGGGTCGAAACGCCAGTACGGTACGAAACGACAGACCTTGCCTGTAAGGAAGCTTTATTGATAAAAAAGTTTCTACAGGAATTGGGCTTGAAATAGGAAGGATATACTGTTTACTGTGATAGTCAAAGCGTCATTCACCTCTCTAAGAATTCAACATACCATTCTAGATCTAAGCATATTGATGTGAGATATCACTGGATTCGTGATGTACTTGAGTTGAAAGAATTACAATTGGAAAAGGTACATACCAATGATAATAAATCAGATATGTTGATAAAGTCTTTACCTAAGAAAAAACTTGAAGCATATAGGCGAAGAGCAGGCTTAGTATAGCCCACCATATAAGCTGGAGGGGGAGAATTGTTGGGTCCAGCCCATATGTGGGCTTAGACAATTGGGCCTTGTGAGCCCAAATCATTAATTAAAAGGCAAAAGAGATATAGGGCAAAAAACGAAAGAAAGTGGCAACAAGCGAACGCGTGCAGTAGTGGCGGCACGCAAAGAGAGAGAAACGAACAGAGAGAGAAAGATTAGGATGTTGAGTTTTTTGCTTTACGATTAATGGCCAAACATTGTCAGTTTTGGCCCAAATTTTATGT
This sequence comes from Musa acuminata AAA Group, assembly GCF_036884655.1. NCBI lineage: Eukaryota > Viridiplantae > Streptophyta > Magnoliopsida > Zingiberales > Musaceae > Musa > Musa acuminata. The sequence continues at coordinate 39,143,129 of NC_088357.1, forward strand.
AGAGAATCCTTGCAGCAAGCTCTACAATCCTAACGATGTTGATCTGCAGTTTACCCTCTCTGAGGTACTTTCCTGTTATATCCACTTTGTGAGACCTAAAATTTTGAGATCTATCCTATGTGATGAAGATATGCTATTCTTGAGTAAAGATATATGATCTTGATGTTATTGTGATCCTCTTACTATTTTAGAGAAAACTTATTGTATACCTGTTATCATTACTATTGATAGTGGAAGTTTGAGGTGGACTACGGTTCCGTGGTTTTTCCCGCATTGGGTTTTCCACGTTAAAAATTTGGTCTCACTGTGTAATTGATTTATTGCTCTACTGTTTATATTGTTCTAGTTGATATTAGCATTTTGATATCAAATTGATATTTTGTTGACGAAACCATTTTGATACACAATGAGGGAAAAGAATTATTCTGCTTTAACATGTCTTTTCCCAACAAATACTTAGCTCACCAATTTGCAAGAACTAGCAACAATACCAAAAACTGCACCATGACCCTTTCCCCAAAAAATTGCTAGCATAAGCAGATAGCACACATAATGTGTCCTTATATTTGAGCATGACAAAGCTTAGCTTAGTACCAATAAAACATAGGTGAACTTTCTAGATGTGTAACCATTGGCAATAAAAAATAAAGACAATCAACAAAAGCATGATAAATATAGTAAGTCAATTTTATTGAACAATATCAGTCATTTTTTTCTTTCAGAGAAACATCACTAATTGGAAAATGATAGAAGCTGACAATACAACAAATAACAAGAACAAGTTATAACATCTCAACTATGTGCGATTGACTACATATATCATTGGCCATTGAGTTCTATACAAAGCAATGTCCTTAGTGATATTAAGGATATTTAAATCCTTATTTATAGTTTACAATAAAGTCTTGTTAGTTTTTCCTCTACCTCTATCTCTGCTCAAACCACTACTACTACTTGTCTCACCTCTTCTAACTACAACATTTTATCCCCTGATAAGGAGATAAGTCTAGACACAGACAGCGATAAAGAGAAAAGGATATGTCTGAGTTATGACATAAATCTACAAGGCAAGTCTAGAATTGAAGTGAACACAAGCAGATTGCCATTGAACTATACACTAATTATCACAGGTCACACCAATGCAAAACATCAACATTGAATACCCGACTAATACTCAAATCGAATGAAGCATAAATCAGAAAACTAGTCCAAATAAAGCCATTACCTTAGGATCGAGCGCGGCAACGGGAGCTGAGTCCACAATGCAACCTTTGATCTTTCCAATTACAGAGGGTTCCTGCTTCTGAAACTTCTCGAGTAATACACCATATCTACGATGCGAAAGGAAAGCATGTCAACAGCAAAATCTCCCGGAAAAAGAAGAAAAAGGAAAATGCAAGATTCGTGAGAGGACACACATCAACCAGCCTGTGTTACTGAAGGTGTGGAAAAGCAAGCTCTTGCCACTCTCCTCCGAGACCCAATCCACCAGATGCTCAGCAAGCAATTCCACGTTCTGCTCAATGTTGCTCCCAACCTTGTAGCTCACGATATCGGACAAGGGGAGCGTGAAAGAGACGACATGAAACCCCCTCGAAGTGTACCAATCTGCATACTTCTTCAGATGCTTCTGCTTAGCTCCAAGCCACCCGAGCAAGATCACCGCAGTCTGAGACTTTGCTTTCGAGCACCCGTTGCTCTCCGCGACTCCGTAGGCTTTGGGGTCGGGCAGATGCCATCGGTAGAGACCATCTGGTTGCGAAGACGCAAGGGTCAGTGAGCACTCGTCTTTCTTTCGAGGGTTAGCTAGCTTCGCGTACTGGTACGGGGTGAGTAAGACAGCCGGCGAAGCAATGGTAAAGGAGGAGCGGACGGAGCGCTTGTTATCGGCGAGCAAGAGCGAGACGTCGGAAATAGATGTTCGACAGGCTGCAGGCTTCGAACACGGTGCTGGGACAGCCGGAGGCAAGGCGTCGGGCTCGGACTGCTTGGAGAGGGAGAAGACGTGGTCGGGCAGCGCCGTGGCGACGGCGACGGCGGCCGCGGCGGAGAGGGGCCGGTGCAGAAGCCCGTACAGGGAAGCCAAGAAGACCCAGCGAGAGACAAGTCGCTCAACTACTCGGCACGGAGAATGCAACCACCGACCTGCTCGTGTAGGAGAAAGAGATCGATGTTTGCTCAAATGGGTTGATAGATTTGAGCGTCGGTTGGGGGGAACGGCGACTCGCTCGAGGGAATCGGGGGCTTCTAGGAAGAGCGGATGTACAAGGACTAGCTGTCACAGGATGTTGACAGCCAAGCCCAGCGTCGCCGTACCCAACTACACCTCGAAGACCTCTCCTTCTCCACCGCCATCCGGCAAACGAAAAAGGCAGATGAAATCGATTGAAACAAATCCAATCAAATAAACAAAAAAGGAATCGAAGTATTATCCAGAACAATCACGCATCTCATCAGAATCCGAATCAGACACAGAGAACACAAAAGAATCGGATGATCCTATGGTCTTTTAATTATTTTAATGGAAAAATATGGTCTTTTTAATTGTTTTCGACTCAAAAATGTATTTTATTGGGACAGTGAATCTGTTTTTGTTCGCACGAAGCAGATTTGACGGTGGCGGGGCGACAGTGACACATCATGCATCTCCAAGATCTCATAGACCGCTGGATTTTAATCGGACGGCTAAAGTAGAAGCTAATCCCCGACATAGAATACCTCTTCCCCTTTGTCGTCGTCGGAGGAATAAAGATTAGAAAAATAAGCAAATTTAAAGGTTAATTTAATAGGATTAAAATACCATATTTACCCTTTTAATTATATATATATATATATATACACACTTTTAAATATTTAAAAGCTTCCCTGGAAATTAATTATTCAATATGAACATAAATGTCATGCATGTATATATTATAATAATATTTTACTAAATATCATACATATATGGAGGGAATCAGATGTAGGATAGTAAATTGGCTTAACCTCCCTTCTCCTTTTGATAAACAAGAGATTAGGTGTTATAGAATCTTGAAGAAATAAATTTATTTTTTAAAAAAAGAAGAATTTAAAGACTATTGCATACTTAGATCCCTCATAGTCTATTGTCTTTGGTTGATTTGGAAGAACAAAAAATGAGCCAACCTTCAATGGTGTTAAGATTAACCCTTAAATGATTTTGCTTAAGATAATACCCTATGTGTAAATATTCATAATTATCTGATGAAAAAGGAAGAAAAATCATATCCTTATAACTCAACAATGAGTGGATTAAACTCAATGCTTGTGATAAGCAAGAGGAGGGTGAAGCTATCGATGATCAATGAGTGGATAAAACTCACACTTGATTGACTATGTCAAGATTATTTGCATCAAGCATAGTATTTTCAAGGATATTCTTTTGATCATATTTTCTGGGAAGAGAACCAACTTATTAGCACATTTTGTTAGGAACAACAAATATCTTTTTAGCCATTTTTTGTGCCCCAATAATACACCTTTATTTTATATTTTTAAAATTATATTTTTCTTTTTCTTTGAAAAATATATATGTAAAGGCTTTCCAATATGTGTCACTCTCATTAACATCCATCCAATAATATTAACTCAAAGAAACTAATATTAACTAAATTTTAATTATCTAAAATACCTTTCACTATTTTAACTAGTTATTTAATCTCAATTTTTCTAGATATTATTATACATGGATTTCAACATCATTATACTAATGGATTGAGATAGTTCGACGATAATTGAATTTCTGTAATGCAATATATGCTCAACTAAACTTTAAATTGATAAATACAATATATAACTATCAGTTAATTATAACAAGCAAAACTCCACATTATTATCAGGTGATTTAAGCATTTATATATCCTTTTAATTCAAACCAGTTAATGTCAACTATAATTACATGTGATCAACCTGATTTTTAGATGGATGTTAATGGAAGGAATGCATATGAATGCTATATTAAAAATCTGTAAGGACACATATAGGAAAACTATATGATCCGAAATACTTTCTCATTTATTAATGACATGTACTCATTATTAATCCAAAATCGTTGTTTTAGTACTTACACGTGAGTACAAACACCATAACGTTTGCAAACTATGGCATACAATATTTGCAAACACCGTAATTGATGTTATCATTTATTTATATTGTATAGCAAGACACAAAGGTTGTATCATTAAAACATGAATGGCATTCGTCATAAAGATTAAAATGATTAAAACATGATAAAAAATTATATTAGATTTTTTTGTTATGAAAGTAAAATATTTAATCATGTTTCTTCTCACACAGAAATACCACATGTATTCAGTGGTAAATCGAAGTGAGGTTGAGTCAGCATGTACTCAATGGTAAATCCTATAGTATTTTTTTCAACAAAGTTAATAGCATGAGAAAAACAAAGTTAAATATTTGACCTTCATAAGTTTAAAGTTCCCTATATAACTTTTGAAAATATAATAATCGAAATACTAAAAATAACTAATTAAATAGGATAATATATAATTAGTACTTAAAAAAATAAAAAAAAAGGTGATGGTGACTCTATTAATAGCCTTTTCATTATTACTTATTTATTTATTTTATGACTATTAATAACCTTAAAAATGCAAATAAATTAATTCAAGTCTCATTTACAATGTAGGATTATCACTATATATATATACATTTATATATATATATATATATACATTTATATATATATATATACATTTATATATATACATATATATATATATATACATATATATATATATATATATATATATATATATATATATATATATATATATATGTGTGTGTGTGTGTGTGTGTGTGTGTGTGTGTGTGTACATATATATATATATATAATATACATATACATATATATGTGTATACACATACATATATATACACATACATGTTTATATATATGTATACAATTCCTTATTTTGGAGGGATATAAGGAAGACAGTGATACCTAAATGTAGCATGAAATGAGAAGCTGTCCTGAACTAGCTAATGTTGAGAATATTCTTGTCATGATGGATGATCAAGGCAGACTTTGATGGGCAGAAGAAACCAAACAATCAAAGAAATGACCTCTTGTGCACACCTCTCTCACAGATGTCTTCTCAGATGTTGTTCCTAAAATTACACAAGAATCTTCTAAAAGAGTTGAAAACAGATGAATTTAAAGTAGTTCTCTTCTGAACAAAATAAGTGTAAAAGCACAAAACAATAGTTCATTCAAGAACACACATAAAATGTATCTTTAGGACACAAGTAGTAAACAAAGGTTCAAAGCTTCTGAAGACCACTTTATGCTCAGAAAAATATGCCAAGGACAATCTTATAAGTACTGTCATCTAGTAAATGCATTTATCTGCAAATTAAATCAATCAACCTTAGTTCCAGAAATTAGGAAGAAGATATATTCCTCTCACCTGCTGTAAATAGGTCAATGGACGACGGCAGTCAGTGCTAAAGAAACTAGAAAGTTGTAATTCACCTCAGGACTAAGGAAAAGATTACACTGGCAATTTTTTGTCTAACATCAAATACTGGACATATTAGTTTCTGGAGCTTCTCTTCATTGGCTTTGCTGGTATTTGAAACATGTTCTACCTAATCAATGTCCATCAATCATTTTCATCTTTCATGTCGATTATATACATCTGATTGGTACGATCAGTGCATGATGATATCAAGCTCTAGTATCTTCTTTCAAGGAAGCATTTGCATGGAAAGAATGATAAATTTGGACTACAACGACAGTATGGATGCTCAATTTTATGTTCATGCTTTCCTCGATGAGTTCATATGTTGATGTGTGGTGACTGCAATGAAAGAGTTCCTCGGTCTAAGAGGGGTAGCAGGTCAGATGGGTTTTAGATGATATCATGTGTAAGAGGAATTACCACCTCAAGTGATTGCAGCAGTAGTCCCCCCCTTTTCAGTTCAACCCAAATGCTTCAAATCAATAGGAGGTGAACTGCTTGTACCGAATAGTATATATCATAGTGTCTGACAATGTAATATAAACAGAAATAAAAGCATGTCTGACAAAAGCCAAGACATCAAAATCTAGGACCATAATCAAATATGGAAAAATGTGCTGCAAAAGCCTTAATCTAAAAGCAGAAAAACCACACAGTAAATTAGATACAACCAACTTATATCCATAATTGCAGTGTTCTAAATGCACTTCAAATCATTGTCTGGACATAATCCTGTATCATTTAGTAAGCAAAACTACATCAAACAGTAAGCTCAAAGTACCAAGCAGAAGACCAAAAGGTGAGACTGAAGGCTACCAAACACCCCCATCTATCAGCACAAACCACTAGCCAGTCTAATCAGCAACACCAGTCCAAAAGCAAGTCCAGCATATCAAAAAGAACCTGCAATTCCCGCATCTCATCTGTCAGAGTAACACAGAAGAAAGAAGGCATCACAACATATGGAAGAGGCAATTCATTCAAATTTTGAATGCTTTACTTCAACTCGAGTAAGCAGAAAGAGAACAGAAAAGAGGGCAAGATGACTGAGAGCAATCAATTATGTCTGTCTGAAAGCAATGAAATCTCTGGCATAACCAGGAAGTAGCAGCGTTCAATGGCTAAAAGTGTTCATTGGCCAATGAATCATACAGTAATTACCTGAAAAATTGGATTTTTAGCGGCAGAGCAGCCTCCCTCCTCCACTGGAAGCTTTCATAAGAAGAGCTTAACGAGCTAGTAAGAAGATTAAGCTAATGGAAATCGGTATAACATGTGATTTGCCGTTTCCGGCTACCGCCGCCGGCTATTGAGAAGCCGAATCTGCTCGTGGTTCTTCTTGATGAAATCGTCGAATCGCCGGTTTAAATCGTCGTGACCCGTGGATGGGGGAGGCGGCTCCGGTTGCCTAGCGTATTGCCTCGACTTCGCCGCCGCCGGTGGCACCGCTGCTGCCCGAGATGACTTCTTCGCGATCGCTTTCCATGTGACCTCCATGGAGTCATTCGCCATCCCTGCCACAGTCGCCGCAGCTACCGCCTCATCCTCCTCTTCCATCACCGTAATGCTGCTCTTGGACTCTGGTTCGGCGCTCTTTTTGGCCATAAACGCGGACGAAGCCGTGGACCTCTCGCCGGACTCCGTCGTGATGCATGACGCTTCGGACGTCGAGGACTCACCGGGATCCACCGACGGAACCCCCACCTTCGTCGCAGACGGCCAGATCTCCGGCGTGGGCTTGCGTAGAAGGGGCGCCGTATGCGAACGGTTGAAGGATTCGACCTTTGCAGGATTCCCAGAATCCGTAATGTGCTCCTCCACCGCCCATTCCTCGCAGTGATGCTGGTGCTGCTGCTGTTTTTGATCAGAGAGCTTCCAGATGACGAGGATTATGAAGTGGACGGCAATGAATAGGTACGGCCGTGCGAGCCAGGACCGGAGCGACCCCCAGAAGCCGGGTACGGCGGAGGCCAGGGCGCCGGCAGCGACAGGGACGGCGGCGCAAAAGGAGAGAATGCCGATGACGCAAAAAGCGATCTTGGCGGCCCAAATCGCGGTTCCGTATCCATTTTTCTGAGAATTCCATCGCGGATTCGCCATCTCCGTGAGCAATCTTACGAAGAACAAGAAAACGCTCGAAGCCAAGAAAGACTCAAGAAGAAAAAGATACAATACGACGCCAAGTCTAACAGCAGGAGAGTGCCATTGGCATCGGAGAATGGAAGGGAGCCGGGCAACCCTCGATCCTTGGCTGGGTTCGAGAGAAAAGGATAATTCGAGTTGATGGAAGCAGCGTGTGGGCTATTTATCACGGAGACAGAGACAGAGAGAGACGGAGACGGAGGGAGGTGTTCCTTTGATTACTGCGCAAAGAAGAAACATGAATACGAAATGCCTATCTATATTAACATCGGTCAATAGGAACCGTTGGATGATCGATGGACGGCTGATAAAATTTGACGGGAGTGTTTAGAACTAAAAAAAGCGAAAAAGAAAAAAAATAATCTGATGCTGATGTCGATGAATACTATATTTTAATTAATTCACAATATAATAAAAATATAATCCCTGATCATAACTTGGTCAAGAAACGAATCAAGAACAGTAAGCTGGAGGATGGTGAAAACCCAAGCAACAAAGTGAGGAGGAATGAGTGACTGACCATATGTAATTATAAGTTACCGAATATCCTAAATCTTACATAAAATATTGTATCGCTTTAATGAATATCCTATGCATACATGACAGCGTTGTTTATGCATTGTATTACAAGTATGAGAGAGAATAACCAAATGAGAAGTAAAGTTCATACATACATTATATAGCTCAGACACAAATGCACGCCATCTGAAAGCCTTTCCTGCCACATCAGTGAAGCCATTTCGATCTGAAACTGCAAATATTAATTACGATCATCGTTTTCTCTCTGTTATTCCTTATCAATCCATTAACAAGTAGGAGAAAGAATGATCAGATGAACATACATTATATATAGTCTTCTGAGCTAAAGACACAATGCAGGCCATCTGAAGTCTTTCCTCCGCAGCATTAGTGAAGACACTTTGTCTTTCTTCCTTAAACAATCCCAATAATAAGTAGGAGAGGAAAAATAATTCAGATGAACAGGAAAGTTAATACATTATACTCTTCTGAAGTCTGTCGTCCAGCATCAGTTCTGAAGGCACTTTGACACACTTTTATCTTTATTCCTTGCTTGGCACTGGATTGACAAGTAGCAGAAAGACCGATCACATGAAAACAATCAGTACCCCGCTCACTAATACTCTCTTTCCTTTGCACCAAAGTGGGCACTCTATTAGTGGGGTCAGTTGCATGCAGCCACCATGGCTGAAAAGTGAGGAGGAAGACAAGGCCGGTGGCTCTTTTCTTCTCCAACTTCCTCCTCCTCCCTACTTTATGTGATTGGTTCAGAAATAGGAACCCTAATCTATCAACCATTTACTATTCCAGAATGGTGTATAATTTACCTTCGGTTATATCCATCGTACGTATGTATAGGATTTCTTAATTTAAGACTGATCTCATTTAATAAGTTTTATTAATTCTATTAGGATTTCAAACTATTAATCAACTAAGAAAAGCTCATGACTTGGACTTCATTGTGTTTTAGAGAACAAGGCAATGGCTATAGAACAGGAATCACAATTAAGTTACAGCTATAAACCTAAGGGTGGGGGGAACATCTAATGATGCTTCCCTCCCAACCAGCAATTATTTATGGACGAAGAGGATTCTTCTTCTTTAACTGTGTCATTGACACAAAAGCACTAGAATTCACAAGCAATCTATACCCTACTTGTTCTATGATACAAACTTCATCCAACGCCTATGTTTCTGTTGTCTTCTTCACAAAGAATATAATGTTTTAAAGACAGTTCAAAAGAAGCCATTGATGCAGCGGCCAAGGAGGGAAATGTTACATAGAAGAAAACATCTGCAATCATTTGATTTAGTTTGGTGCAGAAGCTCTTTGGCCAAGGGAGTACTGTGGGGATATATACTGAGGGAACCGTTGTTATTACTCTGATCTAATCACAAGTGAATCATGAGACCCAGCATCCAAGGGGGGACATGGGTAGAGTCCAAAGCTTGTTGGATTCCATGTTATTACATCTTGCCTACTGCAAATGACAACATAATAGAGCAAGAAAGAAGGAGATGATGTGCATGCTTGATCATAAAACTAGTCTGATCTGATAAGGCCAACAAGCAACTGTTAGGAACCATAGGATAAATATAATGATTCAAAGTGATAGTGATGACAGCACAGACTATGATAACAAGCAGAAAAGAAAGCAAAAAATTCATCGGTTTCAGAAACAAGCAATGTTGATATCTCAACAACTGAAGCCACTCATGCAGCAGCTTTGTTGGTGTCTGTTCATCATCTTCTGAATGATACAGAAACTTGCCATGGTTTCATCTCCATCGAAGAATTACCAGCATTTTATGCCATACAAATGCAAACAAGCCGGTCGTTGGCTAACAAGCATTTGGGTGAAGGAATATGGCATATACATTTACTTCTGCAGCTGGAAATAAACCTAACAAGCCATTGATGTAGCGATTAAATATTTAAGCAAGTGTGTAAAAGAACACTTGCATGCAAAAACCTACGTGCAGTCACAGGTTTTAGTATCTTTCCTTCATCATGGAAAGTATGCAACTTGCCAAAGGAAAAGCTATTTAAACTATTCGGAAGAGTATTATTTTTAGAGTTAATTGTATTCGAACTGTTCGGATGAGTCTTAATTGTATTTAAATTAGGAAGAGTTTTTACATAATTAATATTTATTCATATAAATACACTTTGAGTCTAAAAAATCTTGATGAAAGAGAAAGGAAGAGGCAAAGTACTTTGGGTGCCCTTGAGAGTTTTTCTCTAGTGAATTTAGAAAGAGTTGAGAGAAAAATTCTTCATATTTACATAACAGAATATGCAAAGGGATTGTTCGGATAATTTAAAGGTCTTGTAATTGATCTCTATTGAAAAATTTAGTTTTCTTCGTGGATGTAAGTAGAGAGTTGTCGTTAAATCTTGCATCGACTTTTTTAGTATATTTTTATTATTAATCTTTAGAATAATTCTTTTAGTTTTGATTTTTATTTTCTCTCCCTCTTTAACAAAGTGGTATCAGAGTCCAAAAGATTCGATGATTAGATATTCAATTAAGATGTTGATGGTTGATCTCACTGAGTTTACTATGAAGAAATTTGATAGAAGAAATAGTTTTATCTTATGATAAAGAAGGATAAAAGATCTTCTTAATTGATAAGGCTTAGCAAGAACGTTAAAGGAACAAATAGACAAATAAAAAAAGATGAGCAATAAAAATTTAGTGAAACATAAGATAAGTGTGTCAGTATTATTTGTCTTTGTATCGCCAATAATATTATGAATAATTTTATTAATGATAACTCTATTGTGATTAATTAGGATAAATTTAAAAAAAAATTATTGGGCTAAAAGTTTAACTAATCAATTATATCTATTGTAGAAATTATACAGATTGATGATAGAGGAAGGTAGAGACTTAGTAAAACATCAAAACATATTCAAAGAAATATTTGATAAATTAAAGAAAGTTAATATGAAGATTAATAAAGAAGATAAGGGCTATTTTTTTTACATCGCTAACTAGCTCTTATGATAACTTTTTGGAAATAAATTCTATGAGGATGGTATAGTAACTTTAAAATAAGTTTAAAAAGTTTTATTATCTCATGCTACTAGGAAAAAAATATAAATATGTGAACATAGATTATGAGGTAATAGTTGCTTAAGGTACAGGTTGACAAGGATGATTTTCTAATGGAAGTAGATATTAGTGTGGTAGGTTGAGATCAAGAGTTAAGTTTTTGGATAATATTCTATAGTATAAATGTAAAAAGTACAAACATATCAAGCAAATTTATCCAAGAAAAAAGAAACAAGAAGAAGAGACTAGTGAGTGTTTGATGAATGGTAATGAAGATGTCTTTACAATCGTCAAAGGTAACAATGTAATTTTTTTAGAAGAATTAATTTTTAGATTTTGTTTGTGTACTCTTGCACTCAGAATAATTATTTTAATTTATTAAATGATAAGTTGACTAGTAAATTGATTCTGACGAATGATTCAATAATGAAGGTCATAGGTGTCAATTAAGTAAAAATAAAAATATTAGATTTCTAGAGTTATGTCTATAAGCTAGAGGTGGAGTTTCAAAAGTTACTAAGATTGCATGATCTTGATGAAAGAAAGATTGTATAAAAAATTATATATTATACCTTATAATTAACTACATTTAGCATCCTGGTCCATACACTTTCAAAAGTTATATTGAGATCCTTAATACTTATGAAAGTGAAACATTCAACCTCGTTTCTTCTCACGCCGTAGACTCTATTAATGGAAATATCGTACGTACTCCATGGTAAACTAAAGTTAGGTAAAGTCAACATGTACTCAATGATAAACTCTATGATATTTTCATCAATAGAGTCGATGCCGTAAGAGACAATGTGATTAAATATTTTATTTTCATAAGTATAAGGATCCTAATATAACTTTTGAAAGCATAGTGACTAAGATGCTAAAGGTACTAATTACAGGAGATAATATGTAATTAGTGTTAGAACCAAAATCGGTACTAAGAGGGGTGAATTAGTGCTTTCGTAAAACTTCCAACGATTCAAAATTTTCATTCAATAAAGCTCGTATCGGAAAAATATTTAACTTGAAAACGTTCGTAAGAGTAATGAGCATAGTAAGCAAGTAAATCAGTTAACAATATGAATGAAAATTATAATAGAAATGCAAACCGAGTTTTATAGTGGTTCGGTCATCGCGATCTATGTCCACTCCCGATTCCTCTTCTGTTGAGGCCACTGACATTCACTAACGATCTTCTTTCAATAGGTGAAGATCAACTACCCTTTTACAACTCTTTCTTCTTTTCACAGGTTTAGGAGACAATCTTTACAAGCCTCACACCTCTCGTAGACTAAGCCCGAAACTAAAAGAGAATGAGGACACTTAGCACTTTTTCAACTCAGAATAACAACCCCTTTCTACTCTTTTTTCTTGCTTCCCAAGTAGGAAAGAGTAGAGTATTTATAGACCTCAAATGGATTCAAATTTGAAGTCAACAAGGGTCTCATCCCAGGTTTTCGGGGTACTAGCGGTACTACTACCAGTACTGGGCGGTACCATTGCCTATAGACTGATACTAGGTGGTACCACTGCCTAGTTTGACAGTACCACTGCCTGACAGCCTCGGAGATCGGGCTCTTGGAGATTAAGCCTCTAGCGGTTCCACCGCCTGGTCTAGCGGTGCCACCGCTTGACCCAACATTTGAGTCACACTAAATGAGCATCCCAATGGGCCTAAATCAGCCCTAGATCAGGCCCAATGGACTCTTAATTGAGTTGGTCTAATTATGTTTAAAACTAACTCAATTACAACTTAGACTACTTCAATTAAGACTTTATTGAATACAAGCATGAATCACATGTTGTTCGGCATATTATTGGTTTATTTGGTGCTTCGTCCGACCCTTCAACACTTCGTCCAACCTTTTGATGCATCGTTCTCTCCTTCGGCATATTGCCCAATCGGTATGTTGACCTCCACAATATCCGATCTCCTTGGTGTAATTTTTAATCCCTCTGACCTGATGCCCGAACTCATAGCATGAAGCCTTCTGCCAATAGGTCAACCAGTCCTTTGGCCCAACATCCAATCTTCTAACATATTCCATTCTGACTCAAACTCTAATTCTACTGCTTTAATCGATTTGTCTTTTTTTGATTGAAGCTAGTCCTACGTCACTTAGACATATATTAGATCATAACTTTATCAATTAGTTTCATCATCAAAATCTGAGATTCAACAATCTCCCCCTTTTTGATGATGATAACTAATTAATGATAAAGTTTAACTAAACTCCCCCAATCAATATGTTATATTGATAGAACCTTTGAATTCATGAGTATTTCATCATTTAGTGCAAGAAGTTAACATGCAATAATCTCATTTTTTAAAATTTTAAATTCATTAAAAATAGAAGCATGATCCTTTTTTAACAACCTATATTTTTTACTAACTAGTTTACATTCATCAAATAAATCATGGAAAGCATCATCAGTTGAGTTGTATACCTTATCGTCAAAAGTCATTAAGGCGTAGTTCGCCACTTTGTCTTTGTTAGTTTGTTTATCGTCTTCGGATGTACTTGATTCATCCCAAGCCACAGAATACTTTCTTTTTCTTTGGTAACTTCTTCTTTTTAAGTTTATTTTTATTTTTTGATTCTTATTTTATGAACCTTTTAAATTTACTTGTGAGGAGTTCAAAGTTATCATCATCATAGCTTTCGCTCGAGTGGTTTTCTTTTGATCTAAGTGTCAAATCCTTCTTGTTCTTTGGAAGGTTATTCTCAAGTTCATCTTTTATCATACAAGTCATTTCATATGTCATTAATGAACCGATAAGTTCTTTCAGTGAAAAATTATTTAAGTCATTTACTTTTTGTATTGTAATTACTTTCGAATCCTAATTTTCAGAAAGAGATCGTAAAACTTTATTAACAAGTTCAAGATTCAAAAAATATTTTCTAAGAGCTTTTAAACTATTGATAACATTTGTAAAACGGATGTACATATCAACAATAGTTTCGCTTGGTTTCATTTGAAATAATTCAAAATCATAGATTTATTTTAGGCACTTTTACTCTATTCATGCCTTTATGAGTTACTTCTAGTGTGTGCTAAATCTCATATACAGTTTTGTATATAGAAATATAATTAAATTTATTTTTATAAAGCACAAAATAAAACGTTCATCGCTTTAGCATTCACAGAAAAAGTTTTCTTCTCCAAATCATTCCATTCATTCATTGGATTAAAAGACTTTTAAAAATCACTTTCGACAATATTTCATAAATTCAAATCCATAGAAAGCAAGAAAACTCTTATCCAAGTTTTTCGATAAGTATAGTCCATCCCATTGAACATAGGAGGGTGAATGATCGAATGGCCATCTAGATTGCCAAAAAAAGCCATATCTCTTAGGTGTTAAACCAACAGAGAGAAACGTGGCTCTGATATTAACTGTTAGGACCAAAATCGGCACTAAGAAGGGGGGTAAATTAGTGCTTTCATAAAACTTCCGACTATTCAAAAATTTTATTCGATAAAGCTCGTATCAAAAAAATATTTAACTTAAAAATGTTTGTAAGAGTAATGAGCATAGTAAGAAAGTAAATCTGTTAGCAATATAAATAAAAAGCATAATAAAAATGCAAACCAAGTTTTATAGTGGTTCGGTCGTCGCGACTTACTATCACGGACAAACTTCGAAACAGGATATTTGATGTAATGCTTATGTATGTCCGTGTCTTTTGGTATGTTCATGCTTTGTACAGCATGTAGAGGGATGGCCGAAGGCTTAATAGTCTCATTTTAGTTAGGTTGGTGGCCGCTTTAGGCTTGTAAATAAAGGTTGTGTCATGTGGACACGTGTGAGAGATTCTCGGTCTATAATGGACCATTTTACCCTTTATTGTGCAACTGTTCAGAGCTTGTAAAGTATGTTTGTAATTTGCATTGTCTATGAAGTGTTTTCGGAGATGTTTGCTTGTGGATCCCGAATGAGGCATTTTCTCTAACCCGTTCTCTCTTTGTGGGTCCTAAGGGACATGGGAGGCTTCGGGGAGGCTGACCTTTACGGACCGACACGCAAGGGTACCGCACGACTTAGGCAAAACCAGCTAAGTCCATGACAGATGGTATCAGAGCGGGACAAGCACTCATAGAAACACTTAGCATGCAAATGTGGGGGGACCTAGTGGGGTTGCGTTGAGGACAGTCAGCACATGCGCGACCGTTTGGGGGAAAACGGGCATGGAGATGTAGGGAAAAGAAGTCGCTTGGAGGAGTGGGCATCTGGCATTGGCATTCAGAGGAATGGCCAACCCTTCGCACAAGAGGCACCATGAGAACAGGCAAGCTTGGAAGAATGCGGAGCACACAAAGGTTGGGATGGCTGAGTTTAAGCTATGGCTCAATGTTGATAACAATACTTGATGGTGCTCAAGGCAAGCGAGGCACTTGGTAAAGGATGAGACCATGCAAGGTGGAATGAGTTACTAAATGACCAAAAGAGTTATGCAAAGCTCACAGAGGTGAGGGGAATTGCTAGCTCGAAGAATTTGGTACTCATGCATGGGCTTGTATGCGGACGATGGAATGTTCATGGCCATCCCAAGGCGATCGAAACTCGGTGCCATGGAGCATTGAAACTTTCTCTTCGGCATGTGAAGGATACGTCCGTAGGAGGTTGAAGTGTGCAACGAGTTTAGCATGTTGCTAGGCCTTGAGTGGTGCAGCAGGGGTTGTATTGACGTGGAGGCGTCATCTAGCAAGTGCATTTGCAGGAGGCAGAACAATACACAATTTGTTCAGCAGATCGGAGTAGTCCAAGGGAATGGTGGTCTCCGAAACGAAGAGAGATGTTGCTCTAACGGAACAGTTATCTAGGAGGAATAAGTCCCCTGACTCTCTAGAGGGAGAATCATGTGGGACAGACCTCACAAATTGAGGAGGAGTACCTCAACAAACAACAACTCCACAAAGCTTAATGGACTGAGCAAGCGGCGAGGAGTCGTCGCATGATCTCGCTCGAGAGAATGCATTGGTAGATGCATTGCGAGATCAAGTGGGGGAGTGACCCAAAGCAACACAAATGAAGGCACACTTGGAGTCGATATGGAGATCAGACTTAAGGGAGGGCTGACCCGTGGAATGGTGACGTAAGGACCACCATCAACTCAATGCAAAAACGAGGAGCGGAGCAACTTACGTATAACTTGGTGAAGTACCCAAGCCGCATGAATGGAGCCAGCATAGAAGATGGAACATGGAGCGAAGGCATAGTACTTTCCTTGGACAGATGTCAAGGACATGAACTCTTGCAGAGGCAAGAGCAGGATCATGTTATTCCATGAGTCATTTATTCTAACGGAGCGGACTCATCTTGCATGGTGCCAAAGACGAAGGGAGCTTCTGGGCACATGCACCTTATCTTGGAAAAGCATTTGATGGAGGAACTAAGGCGACTCAATTTGCGGAGGCGAACTTGGGTTTAGAAGGCCTTGGCACGGGATAAGAGGACACGAAGGTGGGTACTCTTGAAGAATATGCCATAGTGTTGCCATTCAAGTTGCCAGGCAGGAAGCGGTGCGTAGCGGAGATTGCGCTGGTAGGGGCAGAAGCCCAGGATCCAGACAATGGTGCACTAATTGCAGCGAAGTCGGGGGACTTCGGGAGCTACTATGCGATGGACTGTCCTAGAGCGATGCTTCATCTAGGTGTGACCCAAGAGTGGGTGGATGAATGTCGATTGCCAAAGGAGCGAACAAAATCGAAGGTGAAAGAGACCCTATGATGTACCACACATAGAGGGATCACAATTTGAGTTCATCCCACAAGGATCAGAATGCAATAGAGATGTCACCAGGAGGCGACATAATGCAGCGGATCGTGGTGGAATAGTTCGTGACAATGCGATACACAGACATAGTCCCGTGAGGGACTAGATCATATGGAGGTATGATTGGGAGTTACTATAAGCTCCACTTCGGTGAACAACATGATGGCAAGAAGGGCTATGGATTCAAGGAGTGAAGGCCATGGTACTGCAGAGATGGGTCTTCCGTGCATGCATCGAATTTTGCATCGGATGAAAACCTTGGTCATCAGCATATGGGGGCTGGGTTCTACCAAGGAAAAAGTTCGAATGCAAGTACCAGTGAGTCCCATGGGAGGGACTTGATCATACAGAGGTATGATCGAAGCAGTTGGAGAGTTGGACTGCTCCAGAGCTCATATTCGCTTAAGGGAGCCCGACATGTCAGAGGACAAGGTCGAGTAAGCAAATGTTACTACCAAGGAAGCTAAGGAGAACAGAATCGATGCAAACCCTATAATGCGATGGCAGAGGCCATGCATGGGAGTTGCAGTCTATCTTTCCATCGACCAAAGGAAGCTGCTTGGAGAACACAGAGGTGTTGAAGTAAGGGGTCGAAAGGGGCGAGGAAGCGACGACGAGTCCAGAGGGACTTAGCTACCTAAAATCAAGCATCAGTTAGAATGGAGGTGGACTCAAAGGAGTGCCACAGAGACATATCTACTGATCGTGAAGAAAAGTGATGCAGATGCGAGGCGACGGATAGTAGGGCCATGGGCATGACAGCGCCATGGTACCACAGAGGTGGGACTTCCGTGAAAGTCATTGATCCCTTGCTCTCATGGAGGGAGAGTGCTTGGTCGTGAAAGGGGCTGAAGGGTAGAGGCCAAGGAACTTCGTAAGACCGGTGTCAACGAGCTTCTCATCAAGATAGCCGAAAGTGAAGGACTTCGAGTCATGTAAGAGTGCATGACCAAGGAACGAAGCAGGCAGTACGTGGTGCTGTTCCTTTACTACTCAGGGGACTAGGCGACAAGGTTGATGGAGAAGATGATACAATCTCAGAGGCGACCAAATCTATTAGAGAATTACTCCAAGTTGGGGTGAAAACTTCCTGCATTCCAGAAGTTCGATGGTATTGAGAAGGTGAATCACAGTAACTGACTCAACGCAAGGAGTGCAAACACTTCAAGTGTTTCAGAAGTGTGAGCAAAGAGCAGGCGAAGGCCAGTAACCAGCTCGATGCATGAAGTACAACCTCGAGGAGGCGGGCGAAGTTAAGTAACCTTTGCCTTCTCAACTCTTAAGAGAATGGGCGAAACCGAGTACCCCAATTCTCTTATCTATCCAGCAGAGGAGCTCTGCACATGTTCAAAGACCCTTCGAAGATAATGGAAGATAATGGTTGTCAAATCCTTACCAACGGTGATCAGTGTTATTGAGATTAGATTGTCCACTTCATTTCCCGACGAAATGCCAATCGAAAGCGGAAGTGATGCGAACCTACTTGGAAGTGACAACTAAGTGAAAGAAGAGTCAATGGGTAAATTTTATGGAGGAAGGACCTAAAACTTCAGAAGTTTACGAGATGATGCTCATTAAAGCTCCAACAAGCATCCACCCAATTCAAGCAGTATGAGGCATTTGAGAGACTGGCACAATAAGGATGGTCTTTTCCTTAATCTGGAGGATCCGCAGGAACCAACAGGGATCAACACAACTCAGCCAACCCTACACTAGAGTCAGTGTCATTGGCGAGTTGAAGCAGATGGCGGATCAAAGGTTCGACTACTAAAAAAAAAATAGCAACGAAGAGCAATTGGGAGCCAAGAGGCGCATTGTAGTTGGAGCAGAAGGTTGAAGACTCAACAAAGGCGAGGAGTTGTAGCGTCGATAAAGGCTTCGATGAGAACGTCGAAGGAATAAGTGGGGGAGAATGTCACGGACAAACTTCGAAACAGGATATTTGATGTAATGCTTATATATGTCCGTGTCTTTTGGTATGTTCATACTTTGTACAGCATGTAGAGAGACGACCGAAGGCTTAATAGTCCCATTTTAGTTAGGTTGGTGGCTGCTTTAGGCTTGTAAATAAAGGTTATGTCATGTGGACACGTGTGAGAGATTCTCGATCTGTAATGGACCATTTTACCCTTTGTTGTGCAACTATTCAGAGCTTGTAAAGTTTGTTTGTAATTTGCATTGTCTATGAAGTGTTTTCAGAGATGTTTGCTTGTGGATCCCGAATGAGGCATTTTCTCTAACTCGTTCTCTCTTTGTGGGTCCTAAGGGACATGGGAGGCTGACCTTTGCGGACGGACACGCAAGGGTGCCGCACGACTTAGGCAAAACCAGCTAAGTCCGTAACATTACATCTACTCTCGATTCCTCTTCTGTCGATGCAATCAGCATTCACTAACGATTTACTTTTAATGGGCGAAGATCAACTATTCTTTTATAACTCTTTCTCCTTTTCATAGGTTTAAGAGATAACATTTATAAGCCTTTTACCTCTCTTAGACTAAGCCTGAAACTTAAAGAGGAGGAGGATACTTAGCACTTTTTTAATTCAGAATAACAATCTCTTTCTACTCTTATTTCTTTCTTCCCCCAGCAAGAAAAAGTAGGGTACTTATAGACCCAAAATGGATTCAAATTTGGAGTCAAAAAATATCTCATCCTGGGTTTCATGGGTATTGGTGGTACCATTGTCAATATTGGGTGGTACCACTGTTTGTAGACTAACACTGGATGATACCACCGTCCGGTCTGACGGTGCCACCACCTGACAGCCTCGGAGATTAGGCTCTTGTAGGCTGAGCTTCTAGCGGTTCCATTACTTGGTCTAGCGGTGCCACCGCCTGACCCAACTTTTAGGTCACTAAATGAGCCTCCCAATGGGCCCAAATTAGCCCTAGATCAGAATCAATAGGCCCCTAATTGAGTTGGTCTAATTACGTTCAAAACCAACTCAATTATAACCTAGACTACTTCAATTAAGACATAATTAATTACAACCATGAATCACATGTTGTCCGGCATATTATGGGTTCATCCAATGCTTCGTCTGACCCTTCGGCTCTTCACCCTCTCCTTCAGTGTATTACTCAATCGATATGTTGACCTTCGCAATATCCAATCACCTTGGTGTAATTTTCGATCCTTCTGGCTTAATGCTTGAACTCATGACACAAAGCCTTCTACCAATAGGTCAACCAGTCCTCGGCCCGATGTTTAATCTTCTAACATATTCCATTCCAGCCCAACCTTTGATTTCACTATTTTAATCGATTTATCTTTCCCTAATTGAAGTTAATCTTACGTTACTTAAATGCACATTAGATCATAACTTTATCAATTGGTTTCATCATCAAAATCTGATATTCAACAATTAGCTCAAAATTATACTATCTAAAAGAAAGTATAATAAAGACCTCAAAAGGTTAAAAATAAGTTGCACATACAGGAGATGGTAGGTACCTATGATAAGTGAGCTTCGTTCGTGATGCAAAAATGAATGATGATATTCATGGTTTCTAGGATAGAGATGATTATAAGAAAAAAAAATCATGCTGATGGTAAAATGGTGAGATCAAGGTCTTTCTTTGAAATCAAATAATATCATTGATTCGGTTCTAACTATACATGATGCATCGATAGATTTATTAAAATCTAAGTATTGGACCAGGAACTAATGCTACGATGAATTCTTTAAACCAATGATTTAGTTTATATAGAAGGCACAGAGTGAAAAAATAATTAGCAATCCTAATTATTTTCAAACTACTACCTAACTCATTGTTAGATTAGAGATTTGTTTATATAGATACACTTTGAGTCTCTCTCTAGTGAGAGATTATTCTTAAGTGGGATAAATTAAAAATCTTGTAATTGATCTTATTGAAGAATTTAATTTTTTTATGGTGGATATAAGTGGGGAGTTATCTAACCATGTTAAATCTTATGTTAACTTCATGATATATTCTTTGATTCTTGATCTTTAGATTTATTCTTTTGAATCTGGTTTTGGTTTTTCTGCCTCCCTTCCCAATTGAAATAATCAAAACTATCTTGGTTGATGTACATTTATATTTGAAGTTTCTATGGCTATTTGAAAAGTTGGTATCAAGTAATACATGGTAGTTAGTGTTCACGCAAGTATGTAGATGTTCTTTTATGTTAATATTAATTTATGTAGGTGAGAGTTGGATGCCGTGCATCTTTGTCGGCCAAGCACCCCCAACCTTCGGTGAACCAACCTAGGTTTTGGGCCAACTGGCTTACGAAGACCACGAGAGTGAGAGAATGGCCACTAAACTCTGCCATTTAGGACAAACTGAATAGAATATAGGAGGAATCAGGTGTTCACTTGGAACTTAGATCTTGCCAGAGTTTCCTCCGCGAGGGAGGCCTGGAGATGCTACCTCTATGGTAAGTTCTTAAGCAAACTCTCCCTCTCCCTCTAGAAGCCCGTAAAACTATCCTTCCTAAACTCTAGAGCCTCACCAATGGATTATTGAAAAGAATAGAAGATAACATGAATTTCCCTGAACATAGTAAAAAGATTTCCTCGTATAGTTGAGAAAATCTTACCTGCTATCATGGATTATATATCATTGATATGACAATAGAGATTCTTGTACTCTTGGTTCCTCACCAATAACAAAATCACCAATGTCCAAGGTCCTACTCGGCAAATGGTGGTTTGTGCAGGTCTTTCCTTAATTCTCATTTTGTGAAAGCCTAATTGTCAATCATTGCTTGAAAAAATCACCTAGCTACTATGAAAACCTCAAGACGTGGGGGAGGAACTATTTACCATGAATTTGTTATCGAATGTGATGATACATATAACCCATCCTCTACTTTTGCAGGCATTGGTTTCTCGATCATGGGCGCTCAATGGAGCGGTTGGTTGTGCGACAATGAAGGCATATAATGTAATACAATGGCAGAAGGATTAAAGCCCTCGTTTATGTGGAGCTCGAGGGTTTATGGATCCATTTAATTCAACTAACATTGTCAACTATGTCAATGGCCATACAAATAGTCTCTGGTGTCTAAAAGTTATAATCTCTGCATGATGAGCCTAAAGGTTATTAAGGTCAGCTTAATTCCTTGACAACTTAACACATTGGCTCATAATCCTGCAAAATTTGGAAGCAGCATCTGCTAATAACTGTAATGCTCTTTCTTTAAGTGTTAATATATTTTTTTAAAAGAAATTATGTAGTTGATATAATTATTATTGGAAATGACCTTATTGCCATGGTAACAACTCTCAAAGGATTTCTCCATAGAATAAAAATAATATTGAAAAGTTCAATATTTATCAAGTTTGGAAGCAGCACATTCAAAAAAATTAATTTTGGTCTTAATATATATCAGAATTATATTTGTCTCTTTACAATTATCCATGTTTGATGGTTATAAATTCTATCTCTAAATTAAAAAGACTTGTTAGCTCACTTATTTGTCTTATGATTATAATCCCTGATAAAAACTTTCTAGATGCACCTTCTTAGTCAATTTACATCAACCTCAAAAACAATATAACTATCACAACAAATTGAAGTTTGTAATATTTAAAATAAACACCATAACATGGTCAATTTTTTTTGATAAAGAAGAATAATCTAGATTTAACTTAGCATTATGATGCTAATTAGGGGGATTGATTTATTATGAGAAAATTATTATTTTTCTTTTTTCGGATCTTATGTTTTTTTGCTTGAGGTTTCTCTCAAGCATCTCTTGAAAGACAAAAGGATAACAAAATGTTGCTCATTCCTCAGTGGAAGGAGAATATAGGCTATAGGACTATCGCAGTAATCATCTATGAATTTATCTAATTGAGATATTGTTTACAAGATTTATGAGTTAATATTTCAAGTTCTTATTTTCTGATAATCAAGAAGCAATATTGTATATTCAATAAACCACATCACCAAGCATATTGAATTTGATTGTCATGTGGTTAGACAAAAAAAGATTCAATCTAATTTTAGATTACTACTATATTTACTTTATAGTATTCTCAAATTACATATATTTAACTAAATCTAAACTATTTGGAAAGATGTTTTTTTTTATTTACATCTATATAAGTTGAGCATTTTGAATATCTCCAATTTGAAGAGGAGTATTTAAAATGATAATATATTGGACAAAATCTAATAAATTAGGTAAAAGATTCTTTTAATTAATTAAGAAAATATTCTTTTATCAACAATAACCTAATTTATTTTTTTATGATTAATTTACTATTAAAAATCCTAGTATTGAGTTTTTACCAAATGACATATCCTATAATTATTTTTTTATCAAAGGGTGATCCTTTTTTAAATAAATATTGATAATGTCCGTAGAGTATTTCAAGCAGATCCATAAGTCTGTTTGATTTAGTCTGGCCATCATGGTTCGGGTCAGACCGTTTTAAATTGATCGAGTTGAACATTATTGAATTTATAAACGAGTGTCCTAAATATAATACGAGTATAACAAATATATTTTTATCAAATCAATCTAAATTTATCTAGAAATACTAACAAATGATTCTAAAATATTTAGTATTTATTATTATTATTTTTATGATTTTAGGGTAAATAAATTTTTAAACATAATATTTTTGGGTTAGATGGATGATCAAATGTAACTCATTGAATTTTTACTAGATCTTTTTAAACTTCTTTAGATTTACTAGAGTGAGATGATAATTTATTTAATATATATATATTTTTTATTTTTACAAATTTAGAATAATTAATTTTTGAAATAGAATAGTTTTAGGTTGAATATGTAATCAAGTATAACTTCAGTATAACACAATTATAACTCTTTAAATTTTTATGAAATCTATCCAAATTTCTTTGAAACTACTAAGATAAGATGTAAGATATTTAATATTATATATTTTTAATTTTTTATGAATTTAAGATGATAATTTTTTAAAATTATATGTTTTATGTTAAATTTATGATCAAATATAATTCGAGAGTGATTTTTTTTAAAGGTAAACCTTGATGAGGAGGAGGAGGAGGGGGAGGAGGATGAAGGAGAGAAGGGAGAAGGCAATGGAATAGGAGGAGGAGGCGACGTTGAAGTTATAGTGAGAGGATGAGGAGACGGGGGTGGAGTGGGAGGAGGATGAGAGAGAGGGGGCAATGTTAATGTTGGAGTTGGAGGATGATGAGGTGGGGGAGGAGAAGAAAGCCGAGAGAGAGATTGAGGAGGAGGATGGGGAGAAGGTAGCGGAGTGAGAGGAGCAGCTATAGAGGTGAAGTGAGAGAAGGAGGAGAAAGAGAAGGAGGTGGAGTGAGGCTAAGGAGATAAAAGGGTAATTTGACAAAAAAAAATCAAGGGGTAATATAGGGCTTAATTAAATCGATTAAATAGTTATGATTTAGTTGAATCAGTCTCCAACTAAAAAAAATCAATTCAATTCTGAAAATTCAAGTGAAACTTAGTCAAAAAATAATCACTATCTTTTTATGATTTTATTAAGAATATTTTGATTATAATTAAAAAATCATTTAGCAAAGACCAAATCATTTGGCGCCATCATAATCAATAATGGCTAATCTAAGTTTTTGATGAATTTTAATGTGAGGAATATAAGGATAGTATTTCAATATTTTGAAGGAGATATATTATCTATTAAAACTTGTAGAGTAGAAACTGATTTTCAAACCGTATTTAATTTTTAAGCCAAAAAAAAAAGTGAAAATTGATTTATATTAAAAATATTGAAAACATACATGCAGATAAAAAAAGATATGCTACTCGATAAAGATATATTCCTTTCTTTCATCTGACGGAGACATATTAAGAAAGCAAAATATTAGGTAAAAAATATTATGAATCATGAGAACCATTATATGTGATTCTCTTCACTATAATATTATTTTATATTTATTCTTGATTGACAAAATCCATTGTATATATGTCACACACAGCAGCATCAACCATTGCTTTCGATCATAGTAACCCATGGCCATTCCTTCATCTACCTCATTGCTTGATCTCCTTCGTGGCCCTCCACTTCTCTTCCCCTATTCACCTCATCATCTCTCATGGTCTACGAGCAACAGCATGCTCAACAGCGTGACCGTCGTCGCAAGGAACCGCATGAAGTCGGCGGCGTCGAAAGAGTCGGAGCATAGTCGGAGATCAAGTCGCTTCGCGCCGAGATTCTCGGCGATCAATCAGGGGTTCTCCGAAGACGGTGACGACCACGAAGGATCGCTTTCTGTGGCGGAGTTGAAAGCCATCGTCGACCACCTAAAAGACTACGGATGGAGGATGAGAGCGCTGCGTTCAGGACTTGGGATTCAAGTGCATGTTAAAGGAATCGAGGAGCATTGTGAAGACGAGAAAGGAGACGATGACATAGCTGGTGACAGACAGGGACAAGAACAATGTGGTTGGTGAAAGCTCAGTAAAAGATTAGTTGCACAGAAGATTCATGTTCTTTGTTTGGTTGCGAATTGATTTCATACTGTGAGAGATCAATCAATTCCAGATTGATTTGTTGGATAAAAGCTATGCAACTTTTTAGTTAGTTAGGAGACTGTCCATAAGATTAAACCTCCCCTGAAGTCTTAAATCTACAGTAGTGGCAGGAGATGAAAGATCATTTTCACAGGTAACTTGAAAGCTTGATTGAGGAAATAGTTTGCATTTGAAGTCAATTCTTAGATGTCCAAAATAATAGTGATCGAATTTAGAAGATTAGGGTTTTAAAAGTCAGTCTGATATGACAATCGCTGGATGCAACAGAAATTTCCGAGTCAAACCAATAAAAGAAAATCGAGTGTAATTACAATTTATTTTTATATTGTATAAATGTTGGATTGTGATTTGATTTCTACGAAATAAATTGTTAGAGAATTATTTAAAGAACAAACCGATGATTAATTTGAAAATATAACTTTGAAGAAGTAAGTAATTAAGCCAAAAACACATGAACCATATAATAAATACATTCAAATCCTATTTTTACCAGAATTGGCAACTGTTCTTAACCGACCGCGGCCATATCGGACGCGGGGAAGCGGATCCAGGGCTGTTAACGGGCCGGGTATGAGTTCGATCGATTTGATCCGTATTCTTTTGATGACATTCTGATTCCAAATCTCGCTTCCACATTTACCACGCCGTCCTCTCTCTTTCCTCCCTCTCGCCACCATCCTCCCCTCTTCAATGGCAACCTCCTCCTCCTCCTCCTGCGATATCAAGTGCTAGATTGTGAAGAGGATTAGGAATTCAAATCGAAGAGAGATGGAGAAGCAGCCGCCATCGCCCTCGCTTTCCCTGCAGGAGTGGGAGACCCTCCTCGACGACTTCGGTTCCGGCTCCCCCGCCCGCTGCGCCCGGTGGCTGCCCCTCCCCCTCCTCGACCTTGCACTCAACGCTTTCCTCCGCCGCGACTTCGCCTCCCACCTCAAGCCCCTCCTCCTCCTCTTCATCGACGACCTCCTCTCCTCACCTACATCTGCCCCACCCCCCTCCGACTCCCTTCCCCCTCTAATCGACGCCCTCCGATCCCTCCTCCTATTCTCGTCCCCCTCCGCTTCCGACCCTTCTCCCGCTCCCGCCGCCGCCCTCCTCCGCGACCAGTTTATGGCCACCGCCGTCTCCGCTGCAGTCTCCTCCCTCGACGCCCCACTCGACGCTTCCTCCGCCGCTCTCCTCGAGCCCCTCGTGGAAGCCCTCCTCACAGTCACCAACCGCCCGAATCACGGTCCGGACCGCCAGTCCCGCGCCGCTGCCTGCGAGTGCCTCCGCGAGCTCGAGTCCGCCTTCCCTTGCCTCCTTGCCGACGCCGCCGGCCACCTCTGGGCCCTCGCCCAGGCCGAGCGCACCCACGTCGCACAAAGCTACCTTCTTCTCCTCGCCACTGTCGTCCGTGACATTGTCCTCCGCCCTGGTCTTCTCTCCTCCCCAACCTCTATCCTCTCCACCTTCGTCCCCCTCGTGCCCTTTAGTGCCCCTAGCTGTTTCTTGTCTCACCATTCTGCCGATCGTGACCGCGAGCCCTCGGAGGTGAACCTGAGGGAGATCAAGCGGGTTCTGGGGTTCCTCTGGGAGCGGCCGCAGGCCCTGACACCGGCCGCCACCATGGAGCTGGTCTCGATCTTGACCAGCATCGCTGGCGCGCTGGAGCAGCACGTGCCGACGGGCGGGGCGCTCCTGAAGGTGCAGTTCTCTGGCCTGATTTACTCGTATCACCCAATCCTCTGCCATATCGTTCTCATGCTCTATTCCGGCTTCCCAGATGCCTTTGCTGGCGAGGACGAGCGCAACATCGCTCGCCGCCTCGCCCTTATGGCCAGAGAAGCCCACCAGCCCCTCGTGTTTCGTCTTCTCGCGCTCCACTGGCTGCTGGGCTCGCCTAGGCTTGGCAAGGGAAAGGACTCGCTTGCTCCCTTGGCGCCCAGATTTTACCCTGGGGTTTTTGATCCTCTGGCTTTGAAAGCCAAGAAGCTCGATGCTTTAGCGTGCATTGCAGCGAGTTTGGATACTTTGGAAATGAGAAGAAAGGGGGAGGAGGATGGTCGAAGGGCCTTGATAGTGAAGCTCTTTCAGGATGGGTTGGTTTGCATCTCTGCTTACAAGTGGCTACCGCTGTGGAGCACAGAGACCTCGGTTGCCTTTCGGATGCTTCACAAGTTCTTGGTTGGAGTCATCCCACATCGTGACGATTGCTCAGAGGAACCTCAGCTTGTTTTTCTCATGGATTCCACCATATTCAGCACCCTTCAGGTGAGAGAGGTTTCTCTCCACAATAGTATCGTTTTTCCTTCATGTGTGTAAGTTCTTAATTTTTAATTACTTGACTATATGCAGAGTATGTTGGTAAATTTGGCATTGGAGCACCACGGTTTGGTTCTGGTCATTGGCATTTTTATCGACCAACTGTTGAAATGCAAGGGTCACCAGTCCGTAGGGGAGCGACTGCTCCAGAAACTTGATGAGCATTTGCTTCCGAAACTTGAGATGGGATACCGGTTGACTTCTTATTTTCCCATTTTTGAGAGGATTGCTGAGAATGATACCATTCCACCCCATGGTTTGTTAGAGTTACTTATGAGGCATATTGTTTCTATATCAGTGAAACATGGACCAAACTCAGGGTTGAGTTTATGGTCTCAGGGGACTAAAGTGTTGGGTATCTGCAGGATGATGCTTAAGCATCACCACAGCTCAAGGATTTTCCTTCCTTTGTCACGCCTTCTAGCATTTATTTGCCAATGCTACCCAGACTTAGAAGTTCGTGACAATGCAAGGTAATTACAAAGTTATATTCTGTTGGACTCATATCCAAGTTTTCGTCATTAATACTATTGACACCAATTTCAGGATCTATCTGCGGATGCTTGTCTGCATTCCTGGGAAGAAGCTAAGGCAGGTGCTGAATCTTGGTGAAGAGCCTTCAGGAGTCTCACCATCTCCTCACCCAGGCTCACTTTTCCAAGTTCCATCACCTCGCCACTCGGAAAACATCAAAAAGTCAGGCAGTGTCTCTTCTTATATTGATCTTGAAAGGGTTGTTCCACTTATTGTGAAACAGTCATGGTCATTAGTTATACCGAAATCAAACATGGAAGATAACACGGAAGCAAGTAATGTTGTAGGTATAAGTGATATCAGCATTTCTCCTTCTGCAGAATCAGACAAGGATGGTGAAATGAACTTTGAACAAATAAGTTATATTAAGGAACCACTGAGAGTGATGGATGCAAATGTGGCAGAAATTCTGGGAGTCCTCCGGAAGCATTTTTCATGTATTCCTGACTACCGACACACGTCTGCAATTAAGATTAGAATACCCTGTACACTAAGGTTTGAGTCTGAACCATATAGCCATGTCTGGGGAGATGGTTCATCTACTTTTGATTCAGAAGAGGGGGAGACTTTGCCTGCTATGTATGCAACTACTATCACATTTTCATCAACAGCTAAGTATGGCAAAATTCCACCATGTCGGGTACCTTTTCTTCTCGGTGAACCTTTGAGAAACAGATATGATATCGTACCTGCGGGCAACAGCTTTGAGGAGGGCTCAAGTCATCGTGCTTCAGTAAATATAGAATTGGAACCTCGTGAGCCAATGCCAGGTCTTATTGATGTTACTATCAAGGCAAATGCAGAGAATGGGGAAGTTATTTCTGGAAGGCTACAGAGCGTTGCAATTGGCATTGAAGATATGTTTCTTAGGGCTAGTATACCACCTGATATTGAAGAGGATGAGGTGCCTGGATACTATTATGATCTGTTTCATGCACTATGGGAGGCTTGTGGTAATTCTGCAAGCACAGGACGTGAGACGTTCCCTCTTAGTGGAGGTAAAGGTGCTGCAGCAATTCATGGCACACGATCTGTGAAACTTCTGGAAGTATTTCTGGATTCTTTGATCAAGAATGTTGAGAAGCACCTGGCTTCATATGTTGTGAGTGTCACTGGCGATCCACTGGTGAATATCGTAAGGAACAATGGAATTATTAGAGATGTTGTGTGGGAAAATGATGCTGAAGCTTTTGTTGTTCATGATGTTAATGCGCTGATGCCATATTCTGAAAATGTACCTCTTCAGCTCCCATATTTTGATGAACAGGGTGATGCAGAGAATCTTTCACCTGTCAGTAAGAGGACAATTGGTACCTTTATTATTTTGATATTCCTACCACCCAGATTCCATCTCCTTTTCCAGATGGAAGTAGGACATTCATCAACGTTGGTACGAATAAGAACTGATCATTGGCCATGTCTTGCATATATTGATGAGTACTTGGAGTCATTGTTTTACACATAGAAGGAAACAAACACAAGGACATATTCTGGAGTGCTACAACGATTCTATCTTGGCAAGCTTTGTCCTCTTAAAGGTCTGGTTAGATCCTGTGCCTAACTTGCTTATTTGCATGTGCGTTATTGTTAAATAATTGCTCAGGCCCTATAAGCTTAATAAAGTTTGTAAATTCTTTTAAAAGGCTATGGATTTACATAATTTTACTTGGTCTATTGAAATTAGAAAAGAATTCCCCTATACTATTTTTAATATGCTTTTCATTGATTTTTCTGACTCCATATGGTTACAAAGGGCTTATAAATCTTCTTTATGACATACACCAATGGCAAGCCAAACCATCCCTGGTAGCGCATATTACTTATCATTATGGTTTTACAGAATTTATTGTGATCAATCAGAAATGGACTTCGAATGCAGGCATTATAGTTTACTTCTGTTGCATCTTTTGGTGCTAGTATTGAGAAATTAAATTTATCTTTAATAGGAATAAGGCATGAAATGTTCCTATCCAATTAACAAGAGTTTGTGATAGAGTTATCTTCATTTTTTTTACCAAAAGCAAAAAAGGATTCATATTAAGTTATTAACCCAAAAACAGTGCTATTACAACTATAACTATGAACAAAATGACATGGAACTCAAGATGCCAATGGCCAGACCATACAACACCAGAATTTCGTAGACATGGCAAACTTCACAAGCCAATGTGCACTATGATTCTTCCCTAACATATACAAAACTTTCCAAGCCCGAAATAGTTTCTGTAACTCTTTCACAATTTTGACAGTTTGAAATACACCATGGTGGTGTTTCCTCTCCATTAAGTTCTTTCACGATTTGCAATGCATCAGTTTCAACAATGATGCACTCAATGTTGTTAAGTAGTGCAGCTTCCAGCCCTTTCTTAATTGCTAGCATCTTGTTAATCCAACTATTGCCTTGCTCCACAGATAGAAAACCTGCACAAAGACACATGACATTAGAGTTACTAATCAGAAGATCAGCTCCACCATCTAAACTTTGAGGATTAAAAGCTCCATCTATGTTTAGCTTAAACCACCCAATTTCAGGTCTACACCACTGCACCACAATTTGATATTTTGATGTGCCTCACTCCTATGTCCTTCGGACATTACGTCCAATTTGCTGTTCATTATATATGAAACGGACCCATACACAACTGTAGAGTGGCCTGTCCTTATGTTATTAAATAGAACATCATTCTTGGCCTTCCAAATCAGCCAAAGGCAATGGGCAATCAAGGATCTGACTAAACTAGGATGCTCTGGTAAGCCACTCCTCTCCTTGAGCTAAGCACCTCTTTCCACTCCCCAAAATGAGATAATTCAGAACCCAACTTATTACTAAGCATTGTCCACATCCTTCCACCAAATGGACATTCAAAGAAGACATGATTTTGATCATCCCAACCCTCATTAAAAACATAACACACACGATCATGATTGGCAAATACCCAACGAAAACAGCCTAACTGAAGTAGATAGCTTGTGATGTAAAAGTTTTCAACAAAATAAAAGAGCCTTAGAGATAACAGGAAGTTTCCACTAAGGTATACAGTTTCGAATGATACCGCTCGGTACGGGCGATACATATCGGTCCGAGAATAAACCGGTACGTGGATCACTCACTACCGGACGATATTTTTTAATTTATATATATATATATAAAGGCGACGTCGCCTTGTTTTTTTGTGACGTCGTTGTGGGAGAAGAGAGGCGACGTCACACATTTTTTTAAATTATATATATATAAAATATAAATATATAAATAAAAGATTATATATATATATATATATATATATATATATATATATATATATATATATATATATATATATATATATATACTGAATGGTATACCGCTCAATATACAATACTGTACCGTACCGAGAGAAGGTCGAAACTCCGGTACAGTACAATATTTCAATCCTTGGTTTCCACAATTCACTCCAACATCCTTCAACCTCCCCACTAGATTGATCCAAGTCTTTGATGTACCTATAAGCTAGTTTGGTTGATGGTTGCCCCTTTAGGTCAGTTCTCCAAATCCATTTGTCATTCTCAGGAGGAGGCACATCAATGTGGGAGAGAAGTCTGCAAATATTACCATCAAAGCATTGATCAAATAACAAATCATTCCATTTATTATCAAGCAGAAGGTTAGAAACATGCCAATGTCCATCAATAATAGAAATATTAAAAAATATCGGTTTAATGGCCAATGGAATGTTAAAGATCCAATTGTAATGCAAAACATTTAGTTGATCACCATTTCCAATAATTGGATGAAATATAGCTTTTAACACAGACATATACTTATTAAAAGGCTTCCAGCACCACCAGGTGGACTTGGGAGTAGGTTGACTGTTCCAAGGAGATCCCCAACCATACTTTTGACTTGGATAGAGTTATCTTCATGACTTACCCTTCCAGTCACTTAGTTATTGGTCTTATGTATCACTGCTGTTCTACTTGTCAGAAGAAGGTAATCTTTGTTGCTTCAAACTCCTCCAATTGAGTTCTTGGTCTTATGTCTCACCACTCTTGTTGTCAGAAGAAGGTAAGTTTTGATGCTTTAAACTTCTCCACACTTTGTCAAGGGCATCACTTGGTTATATCTTGTTTCCTCTTGTTTTGACATGGATGGTTTCTTCTCCAAGAAGAATTATTAATCACACAATTACGAGGATTCTGTTTAAAATGTCACTGATCTAGTGATATAAAACTAGATAGATAAGACCAGGTGCTGGGATTGTACCTGTTTCAGAACCATATCCTCCTATGTGTTTTCATCGACGAGTGTAGGTTTGATCTTCCGTTAGTCCTAGCAGAAGTCGGTGAATTCATGTGGCACATTTACTAGGGAGGTGACTCCATTTCGGTTGGTTCTAGTAATTTTTAAGCTCAGGACGTGTTGCCCTTCCTTGTTCTATGTTTACGTAGTTCCTAGTATTTAAGATGTAACTTTGCTTTTTGGCAGAACTTTATTCATCAGCTTGACTGAACGAACACCCGTTTTAAATCCTAGGCCAAGTAGAGCTGCTGGAGGCATCAAGGAAGTGAATTTGGGAGTGAGACTTGATTCTCCAAAGCAAGAATCTGGATGGAGTATACCACTTGTAGTTGAGAAAGGTGAGAGGAACTAAAGTTGGATCTTTTGATTGTAAATAATGTTATTTATTCATTTGGAGGATGTACTTGTTCAGTGTTATTTCCTTTGGAATGAGTCATAACTTGATCTTGTTTCCTTTATTCCTCATATTATATTTAGGTTTTTGGTCTTTGCAATATGAGATACTCTTCTGTAATCAGCAAATCGGTTATGCTTGGTCTTAGACAACATGAAATTGCGTCACCAGAAGCATCATCAAGAAAGTTGTTGCATTATGAGATGTGTTCAACAATATCCATGTTGAACGGCTTTGTTGGATCATCATGAGAATTGTTTTCTTCTTATTCTTGGCGACGATAGAATTTAACTGGACATTTGATTGGCCATTAGGTAGTTGTCCACTATAAAATTCCTTATTCTCTGGGTCCTAAGATCCACTAATTCAATCCTTTTTTATATACATCCTATACAAACAACACTTATTATTATTATTATTATTATTATTATTATTATTATTATTATTACTACTACTACTACTACTACTACTACTACTACTACTACTACTACTACTACTACTACCAACTATTATGCTATAATCTCTACTCTTGAAGTTTGTTTAGTTTATTAGTTCACTTGTATCACTTAAAATGTTTTCAAACTAAATGTTGTAACAAATCAATACATTAATTATAACGAATGATAAAAATATTTTAAATATTATTCAAAAAATATATTTTGAAAAGAAAAATAAAAACAGAAGCATCTTTCCAGAAAAATAGTCCTTTAATTTAAACAGATTTAGGTAGAGTTCAAAATCCAAATCAACATTTAATTGGGACATTACCCGTCTCAAAAACACACAACTCCCACTCCGGAGAGGAACAACCTAACCTGATCCGCAAAGGGTGTGAGTTAAAAAATCCGACCCGTCACTTACTCGGACCAAAAGCGCCTTTGATATACGCCATCTATACGACGGCTAAACCCTGCAGTCCGAAACCTAGCGATTGCTAATCAACAGAGTCCCCAACTCCACCAATGGCGGCGGCACTGCGTCGATCTCTAAGAATCCCCCTCTTCCGCCGCCGCTTCTCCGCTCTCTCAACCGCCGCCACCACCGCCACTTCACCCACTCCCTCCTCCGATCCAATATCCGCCGCTAAGTCCGCCATCCGCTCCGAGTGCGACCCCGACCGTCTCGTCTCCCTCTTCGAGTCCGCCGCACACGACCCTTCCTTCTACGACGACCGCCCAATCTACCGCTTCTCGATCCAGAAGCTCGCTCGCCACCACCGCCCGGACCTCATCGAGCGCCTCCTGGAGGGCGCCAAGTCCAACCCCGACCCCCCTAAGTCGGAGGGTTTCCTCCTCCGCCTGCTCTCTCTCTACTCCGAAGCCGGCATGCCCGACCATGCCTTCCGCACCTTCGAGGCCATGCCTGGCCTCGGCTGCCGGCGCACGGATCGATCGCTCTGCGCCCTCTTGTCGGCCTTTCTAAAGAACGACTGCGTCGATCGCCTTCAGGACGTCTTTGATCGTGCCGCCGTTGAGTTCGGGATCGCTCCGGGCATCGCCTCTTACAATGTCCTACTCAGAGCTCTCTGCTCGATCGACGAGGTTGAGAAGGCACGCGCCTTGCTTGATGAAATGCCTGATAAGGGCGTGGAGCCCGACATCATTTGCTACAACACAGTCTTGGAAGGGTATTTAAAGAAGGGGGATTATTCTGGATTCGATGAGTTTCTCAAAGAGTTCAATAGGAAGAAATTTAGCCCAAATGTGGGCACTTTTAATTGTAGGATTGCTGCGCTTTGTGCACAAGGTAAGAGCTTCCAGGCAGAGGAGTTGTTGGATGTGATGCAATCTAAAACAATCCAGCCGAATAGGCTTAGCTTCAATACCTTGATCGATGGCTTTTGCAAAGAAGGGAACATGGATTCAGCTATGAAGGTTTTCGAGAGGATGAAGGGGTTCAAGAGGCCCGATGACACTCGTGTTTCACCCGATTTCAAGACATACACTACATTGCTGGAGGATTTGGTTGAGAAAGAAGAGTTTGGAAAAGGAGTAGAGATTTGCAAAGAGTGTTTGAAAAAGAAATGGGCACCGCCATTTGAGACTGTGAAAGGATTGATCGATGGATTGGTGAAGAGTTCACGTGTAAACGAGGCAAAGGATGTCATCTCAAGGATGGGGAAGGGAATCAAAGGTGACGCTAGAGATGCTTGGAAGAAAATTGAAGAATCATTCTCCTTGTGAGGTGCGTAGTTGCTTAAAGTTAGTGGGTAGCAGCCCGGGAAAATTGACTGGTGAGCCTCGAAAAATGATGTGCTAGTTATGGATTGTTTTCCCTTTGGACTAGTGGAGTTGTATGTGTTCTTGCCGAGAAATCAAGCAACTTATGCTTTGGCTTTTGACTTTTGACCATCCAGTCAGGGATTGAACCATCCTCTTTATTTTGATGGCAAATAAAAATAACCTTTTTGGTTCTAATTTTAGTAGGATAATGCTTCATCCCTAAATCAAAGGGATCTATAACTGCTTTGAGTTGCTATTCGACGATGGGAGTAAATGGATTTGGCCACTTTGACTTGTTGATTGCATGAGAGACATGATAAGCTGCTTGAATGTATTATGCTTTGAACTTTATCTTCTGATATTTGACTAATCTATTTCCAAGGATGATATCGAAAGCAATATATTGATCTGACGATACTCAATCTCCGTTTAGAACTTTTTTATTTCTAATTTGACATCATCTGGCAACTTTTGTGAACCAATTGTTACAATCAGAGACCAAGAATTTTGTTCTAGCATACTGTCAAGTAATCTTGGAGCTTAAATAAAGAAATAGTGATTTTGAGAGGTTACCTGCCATCTGTTCCTCCAATCTGCATGTTTTTGATTCTCCCAATTCATTCTTTTGTGTTGTAATAAAATCATAATGGATTAGTGCTCTTCCAGTTTAATTAGTGTTTGGACATTTCCAATTAATAGCCACATCAAGATTGAGGTGAGGAGAGTTTCCATGCAGTTGGTTTTCTGACATCTTTCAGCAGTGCTTTTCCTTCAGACTAATTGGTTCCTTTTATGCCTTTTGTGTGCTTGTCCGAGCGGAGATCGAAGGCTTGGATTGGTAGAAGAGCAGGCTTACAAAATTGTGTGTAGCGTTAAAATGCACGAAGGAGAAGGCAGCTTCTGTTCATGGCAAAACGGGTACTTCGGCTGTTCTTCCGTGTGTGGGTTACCGGCAAGATGGAAAGAAGGTATCTCTGAGAAGTCTTCACCGGCGTTGGCAGGAAAGAGAAAGCTCGTTTCGTTCTTCTTGTGGATGCACATCTGCTTCTGGCGCTACAAGCCACTTTGTTTATCTTATATTTTAGTAACATTCATGTTCCTTTGCTTTGCCTTGTGATCAGATTTTGCTTAGTGCTTGTGGCTGTACTGTTATAATGACAACTTTTTTTTGATTTTGTTTTTGAAAGAAAGAGGCAACTATATTGATTTAAAGATTAATTACAAAGAGAGAGAGAGAGAGAGAGAGAGAGAGGAGTAGAATCTACCCAAAAGAAATCCTGGGCTAACAAAGTTAGAAGATGTAGGAAGGTGAGAAAAAAATAACAATTTTAAGCTGATCAATTAAAGGAAAAATGTCCCATAGAATAAATATACTCCTAAAAAAAACCAAGGGATTGAGAAGTTTTTTTCCTTCACAAAATTGACTCTTGTCTATTGAATCTGAGTTCATCCATGTTGGGAGGAAAGTCGTAGTGTTGCGGCAGCTTGCTTTAATGGGGTGGAATGGGTGAGAGGCGCTTCAGCCATCAGCGGGCTGGGACGCAGTGCAGCGCCGCCCGCCTCCCATCCAGAGGTTGACCGGTTTGGGATTTGAAAAGGAAGGCCATAGGAGATCAGCTGCCATAAAAGAATTCTCGATTTCAATACAAAAATCAAAACTTACTCGAACAGTATCCAAGCCATCGCAAGTGTTCTATGGACTCAGAAATGGTCATTGGCAGCGATCATAATGTTTCTAAGAAGGGTTAGATGAACCGGTAACGTGATTGTGGTACCTCAACCTCATTGCTGTTGTTCCATAAAAACCAAAGAAATAAAGTTACGGTGATATAGATAAGAGATGGGAGCGAGCAGGTTTATCAAGCAAAAGAACCTTCCTTCACCCAATCGCCCACATGCCATGAGTGAAAGAACTAAAAGCAAACTTGAAGATGTTCCCTTGAAAGATCCTAAGAAGTTCAATGTAAAGTTGCACTCACGTAGTATATTGGGTGGTGGAGTCAAAAATGCATATGACAAACCATCCTCGCTGACAATAAAGAATATTGGAGATGAATCTCGGAGTCGAGCGATAGGATAGTTTCATGTAATTTTTAAAGAAAAAAATTTAATTTTAGAAATAATCCTAAGAAGTCAAATCGTCTTTCAACTTTGTCAAAGTACATCAACAGTATAGTCTCTAGTTAGGTATATAGAGGTACTATAAAGTATGGTGTTGCTTGATGGATTGAGAGTCCATACCCAAAAATCATCATTAGGATGGATTCTAGTATTCTAATGGTTAGTATCAAGTCGGCACTAAGAGAGATGGTGAATTAATTAATACAACAGTAAAATTATATTGAGTCGAAAATTTTTGTACGATAAAAATGTATCAGAAATATGCTTAACTTGAAAGCATACGAAAGCGTAGTGAAAGTAACAATTAAGTTTGCAATATAAAGAAAAAAAAATACAAATTAGATTTTTATAGTGGTTCGATCATTATGACCTACATCCATTCTCGATTCCTCTTCACTCGAGGCCATCGGTTTCCACTATTGATTTTTTTTTAATGGACAAAGATCAACTACCATTTTATATCTCTCTTCTCCTTTTTATAAGTTTAGGAGACAATATTTTATAAGTATTCACTCCTCCATAAATAAAATTCTAAACTTGGAACTAGAGGAGAGGATCTCTCAAGTGATTGCTATAGTGTTTTTTCACTTTTAAGCTCTATATGCTTGTCTGTTAACCAGGGACGAGAGGGGTATTTATACGCCTCAAATGGATTCAAACTTAAATATTTGCAACACATGTTATCATAAAATCATGCATAATCAAAATTTCAATATATCATTCATTCCATGCATGATTGTCATCATAAATTCTCCCCCTTTGTCATCAACAAAAAGGAGAAGTGCAACTAGCAAATTTTTAGATATAATTTCAAATTATTGCATAATTTTAAGTCTTTGAAACACCATTGCATAATTTCAAGTTTTTGAAACATCATTGCATATATCATTATGCAAGCTAGCAAGTTTTTTGATATGAATGTTAGCAATTTTATTTACGTCTTTTGAAATGTACAAGATAACACTTTTGCTTCTCTTGAGATTACAAGTTAGCAATTTTATTTCCTAACAAGTTTTTCTCCTTGAAATGTGCAAGGTAATAAGTTTTAGCTTCTTCTTGCATATATCATCATGCAAGCTAGCAGATTTTATCTCCCCCTTTGTCATTGTCAAAAAGAAGGGAAGAATATAATTTTGTAATTCTTTTTCTCTTTACAATAATTTTCAAAGCATGACAAAAATAAATAGAAAATTTATATCAATATTCCAATCATAAAAAATGAAAGATCAAGTTATGATTGTTGACATATCTCTTCTTTTGTATATAGAAGGAATGATAGGGAAACGATCTTGATATAAAAAAAAGATTCTAGGTCTAAAAAATCAAGAAATCAAGATCGTGATCCAAAAAATATATAAGAAGAATTTATGTATTTGGGAGATCTAACATGTCTAAATTTATCATTCAGCTAGCAAATTTGGTTCTCTTAAGATGCTAGCTATTTTCTTTCTCCCCTTTTTCATTTTAAACAAGAAAGAAGAAGAAGAGAATTTTATAATGGTGCAATTCATTTCCTTGTTAGATCAATGCTCTAAGCATCACATAAATACAAATGTGTCATATGAAAATCATGACATAAAAGATGGAAGACCAAGAAAGATCAAATGTAAATGATTCATCTAAATAATTCTTTTTTTAGTAATTAACAAAAAGAAACATGGGAGTTCAAAAATAAGATCTTGATTCATAGAAAAATGTCATGTATCAAATATCAAGAAATCAAGATGATAATTCATAAAAAAAATATCACAAGTTATAATCAAGAGAAAAATCATCATTCATTTTCAACTCATTCAATTTATCAAATCAACAAAGTCACTTTAATAGTTCAAGAATAGATTCATTAATTGTTTTTTCAAAAATCAATAAGATAGAGAGAAAAAAATTTTAAGAAAAATATTTTTCTCTTTTTAGTTGTTTCAATTTAAGTGATTTGATTTCTCAGTATCATGCCTTTATCTTTTGTGTTAAACAAAAATATGCATCATCGTTTTTAAAAGTAAAGTTCATTACGACAAGATCAATATGCCATACATCACAAAGATCATCATGCATAATTTTAAAATATAAACTCATTAAGCATAATTTTAAATCATTATTACTTCAAATCATCATACATAATTAAATCATTAAATAATCAAGTATGATTTCATTAATCATAAAGCATTTTTAATCAAAATCATTTTAAAAATTATTTTTGACATAAAGTAAAATAATTTATAAATTTAAATCATCATAACTTAAATTTACAAATTGATGATTTTAAATTAAGTGAATCTAACTCATCATGCAATTGTCATGCTTTAATTTTTTTTTTCAAAATGAAAAGAAGCATGATATTTTTTGTAAAATTTATTTATTTATTTCTAAATTTAAAAATAACTCATGAAATACATCATGTAATTTCGAAATAAAGTAAAGGGATTTTGGTTACCTCATCATCGAAAGCCATTAAGGCGTAGGTTGCCACCTCGCCTTTGTTGGTTTGTTCTTCATCTCTAGATGAACTTGATTCGTCCCAAGCCACCTTGAGTGTTTTTTTCTTCTTTTATAGCTTTTTCTTTTTAGGTTCATTTTTATTCTTAGATTTTTGTTTTAAGAATTTTTTAAGCTTTATAGTCAAGAGTTCAAAGTCATCATCACTTGAGCTTTCGCTCGAGTGGTCTTCATTTGTTCTAAGCATCAAATCCTTCATGTTATTTGGAAGGTTGTTCTAAAGTTTATCATGTTCATCATGTGTCTTGCACGTCATTTCATATATCATCAATGAACTAATAAGTTCTTCAAGTGAAAAATTATTTAAATTCTTTGTCTCTTGTATTGTCGTTGTTTTAGGATCCCAACATTTTGGAAGGGATCTTAATATCTTGTTAACAAATTAAAAATTTGAAAAGCATTTGCCAAGAGCTTTTAAACTATTAACGACATCCGTAAAACATGTATGCATGTCAATAATAGTTTCA
This sequence comes from Musa acuminata AAA Group, assembly GCF_036884655.1. Classification (NCBI taxonomy): domain Eukaryota; kingdom Viridiplantae; phylum Streptophyta; class Magnoliopsida; order Zingiberales; family Musaceae; genus Musa; species Musa acuminata. The sequence goes on from NC_088357.1 coordinate 39,183,427, forward strand.
CTTGGCTTTATACGAAATAATTCAAAATCATGCATCAAAATATTTATTTTAGAGTCTTTAACTCTACTAATGCCTTTATGTGTGATTTCAAGAGTGTGCCAAATCTCAAAAGTCGTTTCACAAGTCAAAATATGATTAAATTCATTTTTATCCAAAGTGTAAAATAAAGCATTCATAGCTTTCATATTTAAAGAAAATAATTTTTTTCTCAAAGTCATTCCATTCGTTCATAGGTTTATAGGGGGTTTGAAAACTAAGTTCAACAATATTCCATAAATCAAAGTTCAAGGAAAGCAAGAAAACTCTCATCCGAGTTTTCCAATAAGTATAGTCCGTCCCATTGAACATGGGAGGATGAATGATAAAGTGACCCACTTGAAAGCCGAAAAGAGTTATTTCTCTTGGGTGTTAAACCAAATGAGAAAAATATGGTTTTGATACCAATTATTAGGATCCAGTCAGCACTAAGAGGGGGAGAGTAGGGGGTGAATTAGTTCAGCGATAAAATTATATTAAGTCAGAAATCTTCATATGATAAAAATGTATCAGAAAGATGCTTAACTTGAAAGGATACGGAAGCATAGTGAAAGTAAGAATTCAGTTTGCAATATAAGGAAAAAGCATGAAGGAAATGCAAATTAGATTTTTATAATGGTTCGATCGTCGTGACCTATATCCACTCCCGATTCCTCTTCACTCAAGGCCATCGGCTTCCACTACCGATCTTCTTTCAACGGGCGAAGATCAACTACCTTTTTACACACCTCTTCTCCTTTTTACAAGTTTATGAGATAACTTTTTACAAGCACTCACTCCTCCCTAAACAGAATTCTAAACTTAGAACTAGAGGAGGGGATCTCTCAAGTGATTGCCATAGTATTTTTTTTACTTTTAAGCTCTCTGTGCTTATGTATTAACTAAGGATGAGAGGGGTACTTATAGGCCTTAAGTGGATTCAAACTTGGAGCATAAAAATGTCTCATCCTTGATTTTTGGGGTACTAACAGTACCACCGCCTATGTTGGGTGGTACCACTACCTACAGCATTGATACTGAGTGATACCACCGCTTGACACCCTACCACTGGGCGGTACCACAGCCTAATCTGGCGATACCACTGCTTGACACAATCTCGAAGATTGTGCTATAATGGTTCCACTTGCTGGGTCACTGTTTAGGCCTTTCACTTGGCCCAACATAGCCAACCCAATTGGCCCTTAATTTAGTTGGCTAAATTCTAACTCAATTATGCCTAAAACCTACTTCGATCTAAATAATTATTACAAAGCTAAATCAAATATTGTCCGGTATATCATTGGTTCATTGATGCCTCATCTGATTCTTCGGCGCATCGTCCTCTCTTGCGGTCTATTACCCAATCGACCAGTTGACCTCCGTAACTCTGATTTTCTTGACATAATTTTCGCTCTTTTTGCCCCGATGCCCGATCCTATAGCCCGAGGCCTTCTGTCAATACGTCGACCGATCCTCCGGCTCAACGTCCAATTTTTAATATATTTCACTCAAGCCCAACATGATTATTCCTACTTTAATTGTCTCTCCCTGATCGAAGCTTCCTGTGTCACTCAAAACACAGATCAGATCATAAACATATTAATTGATTTTATCATCAAAATATGAGATTCAACACTAATATGAGTCCAAAATTAGATTAGAAACTTAGATATAATACTTTATTTCATTTACCATAATGGTTACCTATTAAAAGACATGTTGTTAAGGCAAGGATCTTCTCAAATTTTAGTTGAGGATCCATCACTAATAATCTAGTGACACCCATCCTGAATACTATTAGTGAATTTAAGAATAAATCTAAAGGTTTGGGGGGCATTCTTGGTATTAAAAAATTCTCATGGATGAATAGTCAATATTTGGAAAGAAAAAGTTTGACCCAAAGATTATTATCATGGTTGAAAATAGGAGTAATGCGTTTAGCACATATAGCTTTTTTTTTATGAGGACTATGTCTCTTATACCCAATCCACCTTGATCCTTAGAAAGGGTCATGTTTTTCCAAGCAACAAGGTGCATTTTGACTGGTTATACTTATCATTCCAGAAGAAATCATGTGAGAGCTTGGAGAACATAGCAAGTAACTTATCGAAGATCGAAGACCTGAGCAGAATATGGATTGGGATCGAATTTATGACCGAGTTAATGAGGATCTATTTTTCAGCTTGTGATAGCAAGGCTTTATGCCATCCTTTCATCTTATCAGGGGCTTTATGAGTTTTAGTATCTATCAGGAAGTCTACACCGGATAAGAAAGTACCTAAGGATTTGAATATCAACTCTTTCAAATTAATTAAGGAAAATCAATTCTTTCAACATGTATAAATAGATATCATATCAAATTAATTGACGTATGTTTTTTTTATCTTTACAACTTCATTCTTATTTTATCATGGGATCAGATAAATGAGAAAAGAGCGAGGCTTCACCCCTACTTTCAGCCAGCGATCATCGCCGCCGTAGTCACATTCCCGAGAGAGGCTTCGCCCACCTCCCACCTTCTACCGCTGCCAGCATCCCATCCCGCCGCAGAAAACCTTTGTTCATTAACGTCAAAGCTATCTCTGGAACCATCAGCATCCTCTGCTCTAGTCAGTCCTACACCAGCAACTCTGCCAACCAGATCACCTCCAAGGACACCACCCAAACCCCCTGTAACACCACCATCTGATACATCGCCGACAACTCTGCCATCGGCTCTAATTGCTCGCCACTCACCCATGGGATCCAGTTCTCCGCCACATCTATCATCAACTCCTCCTACTTCAACCTTGCAGCACACAACACAACGGTCCTTCAGAGATCCACCTTCTTAGCCTCTTGCTGCTGCTCCCTTGAAGCTTCTCCTTATCTCTGGCAGCGATACTCACCACCCAAGGGCCCCTGATCTTTTGTGGTGCTAGCTTCAGAAGCATCACTGTCAGCACACCGTCCTCCAGCTTGGCACTCATGGAGTTGAGATCGGTATTGTCCGACAATCGAAACAGGCGCTAGAACTTGCCGTAGGAGTGCTCCACTAGTGATTCGCTGTTGGCCGCCTCTTCTTGACACATTGCAACTCCATTCAACTAGAGAACCATTCAAACAGAGCCCACACTCACAGAGCACAGTTGCAGCCTCTATTTCTACCATCGACTGTTGCTCCCTCGCCAACCGAAGTCTTTCGCTGAAGGTTCCATCTGCTTCTTCCTCCACCGAAGCTTCATGACGTCTCGAACTTTGGCGGAGGCTCCAAGTTTGCCAAGAACGTCCCCGATGCCATTAGCTTCCCACTTCCGATCACGCCCCATCCCCCTCGAGGGAGAAAGGGATGCCTCATCCCTGACTTGACCCTTGATTCGACGTATGTGCTCGTTTGAGGAGCCGCTGCCCACACTCCGGTGGTGAACAGAACCTCTACCCCATGCTCTCTTCTTCTTGCTCATGTTCATATTCCTATCACTGCCACGCTACCAAGGGCAGCCTCTACACCGTAACAGCATCACTGCCACGCTGCTAGGGATAGCCTCTACACCGCAACAGCACGCGAGGCGAGTGCAGCTCTGCTACGTCCTGCTCTACCTTCTCCGGTGTACCCGACCCGACTTCTTCGCCTCGACGAGCAGCATCTAGAACCATTTCTACTCCACTTGCTATCCATCACTGCATCGCTGCTAAGCAAAGTACCGTAGTGATCTTCAGCGACGAAGCATGCAACAATACTCTTCACGTTCTTCACTGCCCAGATCCCCAACCACAGAACTGCTACACAGAGATTTGCAACTTTACTTAATATACGCCTCCTTCAGCAAAAAAAAACTCATTTGCCAGCAACCCACCTCAGGCAACCTCAGGCGACACTGATCTACACAATACTTCTTCCTCCCTGATCACTGTCATTGTTATAGACTTCCACTTTGCTCTTTCATATTGGTACATATCTTCAATATGTCCTCATCATCTACCTCTAATACTCCGGTTACTATTTTCATAGAGAACCATAGTACTTTTTCACATACAAATCTTATCTCCATCAATACAACAACCCTCATCCCCTTCAAGTTATCCAAATGGCGTGCTCAATTCTCTAATCTCCTATTTGACTATGATCTACTAGGTTATGTCGATTGCTCTCTTTGTTGTCTACCAGCGGTGCTTAACATCCCAAGAGCACCCAGTTCAATACCAAATTCGAACCAGAAATTATGATTACGCTAGGATCGTCTCATCCTCCAAGCAATTTAAGCATCGGTCGCTGGATCCCTCGCCCCACTCATCTTTTCATGTGATACTACTGTCGAAGCCTAGTGTAAGTTGCAAACCACTTTGGTAAATTGTTCACGCACTTGCATGCTTAGTCTCTTATCCAGTCTCATGAAAATAAAACAAGAGGGAAGTACTGTTGTCGATTATCTACAAAATATAAAAATTATCATCGATAACTTAGCCTTGATAGGTCATTCCCTCAATGATAAGAAGTTACTATCCATACCCTCAATGGCTTAGGGGACAAGTACAAGAAACTGGTAGTAGCAATATGGGCACGTGACTCATCAGTGTCATTCGAAAACTCTACGACAAGCTTACTAACTTTGAGATATATTTAAAGCGCGAGGTTTAACAAGATTGTCAACAAAGGTTTGACTAAAATGCCTCATGATCGTAAACCTATGAGCTTCAAACAAACCATCCCTCCTCTATATCATCAATATTTTAATTACAACTACAAAGGTGACTACTTCAATTATCAGCAGTCCTGGTGCCCTAACCACACAAACTAATAAAGAGTTGTTTGTCAATTATTTGATAAAGTCGGTCACTTTGCAAAGGTTTATCGATCTCGACCTAGACTTCCTGCTTAATCACATTGGCCTTAAGCAAATCTCATAACTACTCCAAACACTAGTGATTATAATTGGATTGTGGACTCTGGCGCATCCCACCACATCATCTTTGATCTACAGATCTTATCCATCCATAACAACTATAGCGGAAATGATGACATCATCATCGGTGACGATAAAAGAATTCCTATTACTCATACTAGTTCTGCAATGCTTAATTCACCTACCACAACTTTTATACTCGATGATATTCTACGTGCACCTCACATTAAATGAAATCTCATTTCCATTTCTTAATTTTATAAACAAAATAATACCTCAATTGAATTCTTTCCCAACTCTTTTATTGTCAAGGATTTGAGCATAGGGGTATCATTGGTCCAAGACAAGAGTAAGGACAATGTTTATAAATGGCTGTCAGTTCCACAAATAAAATAGCCCAATGTTTACTCTTCAATTGCAGCTCCAATTGATATGTAATATCGTCGTCTTGGTCATCACTTACTCTCTATTCAACATAAATTACTTTTTCGTTATTCTCTTCCTACTTTTAAAAATAATAGCATTATAACTCATTGTAATGCTTATCTCAATACTAAAGTTATAGACTCCCTTTTGGCATATCCTCCATATCATGTTCTAAACTATTTGAAATTATTTATACTGATGTTTGGGGCTCTATCCCAATCGCTTCTTTTAACAAGTTTAGATTTTATGTCATCTTCGTAAACTATTTTACTAAGTACACATGGATATACCCTCTCCATCATAATGCCTCTCAACCTGTGGCATCCACCTTAAGTCACCCCCATATATTCCTCAACGAGTTGGCTCTGCTAAATGTAAATATCGACATATAGTAGAAACTGGTCTTATACTTCTACATCAAGCCTCCATGTTAGCAACCTTTTAGTCTATAGTTTTTCAAATTGTTGTCTACCTTATTAATCGTATGCTCATTCCAATCCTCCAATATTAGTCACCATTTAAAAAACTATTTTTTAAATCCTCAAACCTTAAAAAACTCAAAGTATTTGATTGTTTATGTTATCCATGGCTATATCCCTATGCCTCACATAAGATAACACTTAGATTTAAGCCTTACATTTATATAGGATGCTCTCTTGAATATAATATCTTTCGATGCTACGAATCTAAAACTCAAAAAGTCTTTATATCACGTCATATTATTTTTGTGGAGTCTCCCTTTTCATTTCAAAACCATGAGTCTCCTACCATGCAAGCTACTCCAATAAATATACATAACTGAAGTATACTGTCAATCCTCTCAAACGAGTCTCTCACTACACAATCCAGTCCTTTTTCTAAGGATCCACTCTTTTGTTCTTCCGGTTCAATAGATCCTCACTCCCTCCATTACTTCTCTCCTTCCTTCTTCAAAAGCTCTACTTACTACTGAACTAATGTCCTAAAAAACTCAACCACCTTCTTTACCCTCTATTGGACCTAGTGACACTGATGTACATTAGCCTACCCCGACCCATGTCAATGCCTCTCCACCACCCATACCAATAATACAACCTACAACTCCTAGACATCCAATGATAATACACTTGAAAAGTGATATCTTTAAACTATGTCAGGTTCTCAACCTACATGCTATCCTAAAATCCTCTCCTAAGACTAATGTATCTATCACAATTACTTAAGCCTAAAAATCTTCACACTGGCGCAAAGTCATGTGTGAAGAATATGATGCTTTACTCCATAACTCTACATGGACCCTTGTACCCTTTCATCCTACACAATATATCATCGAGTGTAAATGAGTCTTTCAAATTAAGCGAACCCAAATGGGTCCATTGTTAGATATAAGACACGTCTAGTAGCTAAAGGATTTCATCAATAAACTAAAATTGACCTCATAGAAGCTTTCAATCCTATTGTTAAACCCACAATAATTCAGCTTATTCTAAATTTGGCTATCTCCAAAGGTTGGCACTTATGACAACTGGACGTTAATAATGTATTTCTACAAGAGACTTTAACTAAAGATGTCTTTATGCAATAATCCCATGGCTTCGTTTATTGTCAGCTTCCAAGACATGTCTGCAAACTACAAAAAACCATTTATGGACTCCATCAAGCTTCAAGAGCTTAGTATACTAAACTTAGATCGTTTCTAACATCAACTAGTTTCATCAACTCTAAGTCTGATACCTCATTATTCCTACGGCAATAAAATTGTAACACAATATATCTTTTAGTATATGTGAATGATATTATTATCATAGGCAATGATCTCTTGGAGATTCAAGTATTTCTAAAATAATTGGCTGATCGATTCTCCCTCAAAGATTCAGGACCCTTAGTTACTTTTTGGGAGTTGAAGCAACATTTACATTGTCAGGTCTCCTCCTATCACAAAGAAAGTATATTCAAGACTTATTATCTAAGACAAATATGTGGATGCAAAAGAGGTTGCAACTCCCCTCTCTATTAGTGAATCACTCAAATTATGTAATAGCAACCCTCATACAGACTCAACTCAATACCGACAAGTACTTGACTCCTTACAGTACTTGGCTCTTACCCATCCAGATATCTTATTTTTAGTCAATAAATTATCTCAATACATGCACCAGCCTTCTACTATGCATTGGTCTGTGGTTAAACAAATTTTGTGATATCTTAAAGGAACCCTTAATCATGGCCTCTTTCTCCGCAAACACACCTCACTTTATCTCCATGCCTTTGTTGATACTGATTGGGCGAGCAATTTTGATGATAAAATATCCACGTTAGGGTATATTATTATTTTTGGATCTAATCCAATCAGTTGAAGTTCCTAAAGGGCAAAAGATAATCATACGGTCTACAACTGAAGCTGAATATCATGTCATCGCTACCGTTGTTACTGAACTCAATTGGGTTACAAATCTCCTTAAGGAACTCAACATTAGCTCTACCCTTCCTCCTATAATATATTATGATAATGTTGGAGCTACCTACTTATGTGTCAATCCAGTGTTCCACTTATGGATAAAACATATTATCATCGACTTTTACTTCAAGCGAGATCAAGTTGTCAGACATGAACTACGTGTCTCTTATGTACATACAACTGATCAACTAGCAGACTCACTCACAAAGCCTCTCACCCGTAAACTATTTTTGCTGCATCGATCCAAGATCGACATCCTTAACAAGAGCTCAATCTTGTACAGGCATAATAATAGAGAGATTTCCCCAATTGCATAGCAGATGAAAATTTTCCAACTGCACGAGAAAATCTCACTGCTCAGTTGAGGATAATCCTCTCTTTCAATATGTATAAATAGATACCTTATCAAATTAATTGACGTGTGCTTTTTTTTGCCTTTGCAACTTCATTCTTCATTATATCACCTTGATCCCTAGGGTGTTATAAATATTATATTTAGACCAAGTTTCACCGTGTATGGGTAAGATATTTGATTTAGATTGGTTGACATTTAGGAAAGTCATGTTAACAAAAATAACTATGATTTTAAGGATTTTAACATAAAATTTAGAATTAGCTTCGAAGGAAAGCAAAACATTATCAACGAACATGAAGTATAAAATTCTAGTGCCCTTAATATTAAAAGGGATGATCCAGTTACTATTGATAGCAATGGTAATCATAAAGAAATATAATTTCCAGATTGATATAAAAATATAGGGAGAGAGAGGATATCTCTACCTAATTCCTTGTGAACTCTAAACTAGTAAGATTTCTCCCTACTAATTAAGTAAATAAAGATAGGAAAAGAAATATAAGCCAACACCTAAAGGATAAATTTGTCTAGAAAATTCATTAGGCAAAAAATGTTAGTAACGATATCCTATGAAATAGAGTTAAGGACTTTTTCAATATCTAACTTAAGGAGAATAAGAGGGATTTTGCTTTTAGACATTCAGAGAATACACTAGTTCATTTGTAATAAGATATTATCATGAATGTCTCACCCCTTGATATTAAGACTATTTGAGAGGATATTTATATGAATTTTATAAATTAGGTTATAGAGTATGATCCCAACTATCAAAGAGAGAAGGAGAGGCAAGGAACTTATTGAAAGAATTTAAAAGGTTGTCATTAAGATCATTCGAGAATTCCCTAAAAACTCAACATTAAGCCTCTTCAAATCTGAGCCACTTTCGGAGCCCATCTAGAAAATAGTATTTTTTGATCTCCATAATAGTAAAAGGTTGAGTAAGGGAACTATGATACGATCCATTTAAATATAGAAGAGGGGGGGCAAAGTTTCCAATATAGAAGTAAAAAGTGAAAAAGTGAAGAATAAATTTAGTATCCTAATAAATAGAGTCATTAAAGTCTTTGATATAATGAATCTAGTTTTTACGTCTTTGAGAATTTAGTATTTCTATTGTCTTTATAAATCTATTGAGTTTCGACCTTAGTCCAATGTTTCACTTGGAGTTGTCTATTTATTTATGATAATAAATTTGTTTGAAAGGCACATAAGGCTAATACTCTCATGACCTATTGGACTCTTTCTACTCCAAGTGAGCAATGTCCTAGATGGTGATTTTGATTTGGTGTTCAAATTTTCTACTATTAGAGTGAAACTAATGGAAAATATTAGTTAGTGATAAGAAAATGAAAACACAAGTAAAAGTTAGCTTCCCTTCTTAGTGTACCCCGATGGCTAACCTAGGTATTAGTGATAAAGATCTTGAAGTCTATGTTAAAGAGTCAATGAGGGTCGAACTTATAATCGTAGGAATTTCTCTTAGGCTTGGGAAGATGAACAATTTTAACAAAGAGAGGTAAATGATCATAAGAAGGTAAAGGATTTAAATATTAAAAAGAATTAAAAAAATTGTTACCCAATAAGAATTAAAAAGGACAATGTCCAATCTAGCGATAACTCGAGAAATAATAAATCATTTTTTACACCTAATATATTTCAAGCTAGAGAAACTAGCATTTGAAAGAATATTATTAAAATAAATTATTTGAAATCTAAGGTTAAAGGAGAAAATCGACAAGATGTCCACCCATCTTTTCATCATCCAAAAATATAATATTTATATCATCACACAAAAGCCACGAAACACAGGCTAGATCTAAGGAAGAAAACATTCTTCATAAAGCACTTCGAACATAAGAAATGATACTAGTATGGATTGTGGAAAAGAGCCACGAATATATACTTTCTTCTTTAATAAATATATCATTCGCTTATCTATTTTTATACACTAGAGTGATGCTTTGAGTTTATAGGGTTTTCATACCACCAATAGTCCCTCGGGCTAATCTTTAATAGTCATAAAGACCTCATATTATGATTGACCTACTGGTCATTGGTGTTCTATAAGCCAATCACATGAGTGATGACACGTGTGATATGATACATTTTTTTTTGCTTATTATATTTTGATATTTTATCACTTTATATTACTTATTATTATATATATATATATATATATATATATATATATATATATATATATATATATATATATATATATATATATATATAGTGATGTCCATAGATTTGTGCAATAGGAATTGGATCGTGATGTGTTCACAATAATGAGAACGATTCACCTTTAAACATAGACCCTAAATAATCCTGATCATAGATTACTTGAAAGGGACATCGAGATAACCAAATAGATTGGTATGTTGTATATCCATCCATATGATGGAAGCAATTAGTCTCATAGCTATTTGTGTAGGGAGACTAGGGCTACAATGCAGGTGCTCATTGGAGAATGAGTTCACTGATTGATCCGCTCATGGAATGCTGGATGGTTAATGATACCTTATTGTTAGACAAATTCTATTATCTTAGTAGTGTAACTAGTTCTTAGACTTGAGACATCAATGATTTTCTATATGAATACTCTACTCTTTGATATCGGACTTATAAGTCACAATCGGTCATCGGGAGTGACAACCAACCTTATGAAGACTATTGAGTATCGATAGAGGATTATCAACTCTTGGTGTCATGAGATGAATATCACATGTGTTCTTGCTCAAACAAATTCATGGCTAGGGTCATTCAAATTGAGAAAGAAAGAGTTCTTTAGGAGAATTCGATTAGAGCACGGCTCGAGTAGAAATTGTATGTGTTTGATAGCACCATGCCTGATATATGATCTCTGGGATATTAGATGGATGAGAAACTACAGATATACGATAACTGAGGATAAACAGGTCTAAAGGATTAGATTCCCCTGTATCGTTTGGGAACTACGGTATAGTGGTCTAGTACGTCTATGGTCGATGAGTTGAGTTCACTAAACCAAAAGGAATTCTGATAGTTATGACTCACGGCCAGTTCGATATTGGGTCTAAAGGGTCAGACACATATGATAGATGTTGCGATGAGTAGAGGTTCGGATATGAGATATCCATCAGAGCCCTTATTTTATTAGATATTCAATAAGCTCATGAATTATTGAATTCTATGAATGAGATCTAATAAGAGCCAATGAAAAAATTTTGGATAGAGATCCACTAATCTAAGAGGCTAGGGTAGTTGGATGGAGATCCAATACCCAATAGAGTAAGATCCATTAGGGTTAAGTTGATAAGGGGCCTCTATAAATAAGAGAAAACTAAACTCCCATAGGCTAGAGGTTTTTTATTGTCATCTCCTATTCTCCTCTCCCTTTTCCTCCTTAGATAGCAAGTGTGGAGTTTTAGGCAATGATTTGAGGAGCATCGTCGTAGTCTTACTATGTGGATCACCACTAAAGAGAATGACGCTTAATCTCCTTCATCCTCTCCCATAGATCTACAGAGATTTAGGGATATACAATCTCCCTAGGTAAAACATAATCTTTCATATACGCAGTTTTTGATTTTGTAAATTTTATGTACCAATCTTCGCACGATGACGAATACATCATTGTGAAATTTGAGGATTTTTATTTTTTATTATTCTACTGCGTATATGAAGTCACCCCTAGATTTCCCTACATGACCAAAGTTTTCACAAGGTGTGAGATTATTACTCTTGCATATGAGTTTTAAGTAAAATAAACATATCCAAGTTATGAGTTTTAAAAAATTTAAATAGAGCTTCTTTACGCTATTTTTTAATAGCACTTTTATAGTTCTAGAATAGAAGATTTTAGGCATAATTAAAAGGAAGAAGAATATATTTTCTTATATTTGTATTTGATAGTGAAAAGAGGAGGAAAAAGATTTTCTTAGTTTTGGTATTGCCTTTTTTCAAGGGAACATTAATTGAGTTTAACATTCCGTTTTGGGTTAGATTCCTAAGTAGTAAGTTTACCCATAGTCTTGATATCATCTTCAACCACTCATTTGAAAGCTTAAAACATTTTCCCTATGAGTTTATTGAAGGAGAAAGATGAGGCCCTGAGAGAGGAGCTTTAGGAGCAAAAGCCTCAAAGCAAAATCCTGTACCATTTCTCCCAAGACATAGAAAACTCATCTAAGTGGAGATAGAGTTAAGGATAATGAAGGGATTTGAAATACTAGCACCTATTCCCACCTTAGAGGAGGTGCATTAGGAAACACCTCCATTCTTGATAGTAGTAATATTTTTTCTTGCCTTAGAAGTCACGTGATGAGAGACTTATTCATTATGTAAGATAGATCCTACCAAATTAAGGAGAGACCCGATAAGGGTTTGTTAGTCATTAAAGCTTCTACTACAAGCATGCACCATGGGCAATGGAGAATGCAATGTTGTGTATGTGTGTATGTGACAAGCTTTAAAACCATAGGTATCCAATGACTACTATTGCTGTTAAGTTGACAACATGTTGGAGATATTGGGCTTGATGGGTTTTGGCTCTATTACTCGATCTGGAGTAGGATTCTGTAGCTCCAAATGTGTTACATTCATGAAAATAGGTTGGGGTGTGTTTTGCGATAACAGACAATGAGAGGGAGACTGATCCAACCTAATCACTTGCTTGCTTTCTTTATGTGGGCTGCTTTTGGACCCGAACCCAAGGTTTTCCTCTTCCTTTAAACACTAGGCTAAGGGGATTGGGCACATGAGATAATTCTATGATTGACTCTTCTACAACGAAAGTAGATATTTTAAGAATTTTTAAAGTATATGGATGGAAACTGGGAGTTCCTCTCTTTAATTCATAGGTCCTAAAGGAGAGATTTACTGAGATCATAGATAACACAAGCATGACCAAACTCCCTCTAGAGTGGGAGATGGTGACTTAATTGATTTTAAGAAATTATGCTATTTTAGATGTAATCTGAAAAAGAATACTTGGCTGAAGCATTTCATATGGTAGATCAAGAAATTGGATCTAAGTAGGAATTTTATAAATTTTCTCATAGGTTAGAAATTAAGTTTTCAAGAAATTAGGGATAAAAGTTGGCTTTAGAGAAACCTACAACAACCAAAGAGAATATGGAGCATTTTAATTTTGAAATTAAAACAAAAGAAAAAAAAATCCAATAGCTATAATGATGACTTAGAGTATTGAAGATAGCCCCACGACTTAGGGAGGAAGGAGCGAAAGAAGTAGAGAGGAGGAGTTTTACCTAGAAACTTACCATAGAGAGAGACTTTCAAGCCTCCCAAACTAACCTCAACTTCATTAGGTTGAGTTCTATGAAGAGGGGGGATTGTGATTGAATCTTTTAGAGTTTGCTCTCAAGAGCGATATTGGGTCTCCAAGCACTTACCCATAAACACCCTTAAAAAGACCAATCTACGAAATGGGGGACAGGAATGGGGGGAAGCTTATTGGGTTTATGTAGATCGAGGGAAGGAGATGATAGCTTATGGTTGAAAGGTTTAGCGATCAGAGCATCAGTCATCGATTGTTGTGGTGTGAGCTGCTACTGAAGCAATGGATCAACCGATAAAGAGGGAGATAGGTTTCTTGGAGACGAGGGAGAGGGGTCTCCCAAAGATGGAGAAGAGGGGTTTGGAGGGGCAAGTGGGGAAGGACGGAGGGTGGTTGGTCTGGTGAAAAAAGTCATTAGGACAATATAAGAGAATAGATATATTTAGCGGATGATATATTAATATATTTTTCTTATAATAAAAAAAATATCTTTGAAAAATAACTCAAGTAAAGAGTTAATATTATCTCACTTCTTAGAGCTAAAATAGCCTAATTAGTGTGTACTATATCAGTTGAAGATAGGCCCCATGACTTAGGGAGGAAGAAGTGAAAGAAGTCAAGAGGAGTTTTGCCTAGAAACTTACCATAGAGAGAGAGTTTCAAGCCTCTCAAACTAACCTCAACTTTGTTGGGTTGAGTTCTATGAAGAGGGAGGATTGTGATTTTGCTCTCAAGAGCGATATTTGGTCTCCAAGCACTTACCTATGAACACCCTTAAAAAAACTAACCTACGAAGTGGGGGACAAGAATGGGGGGAAGCTTATTGGGTTTATGTAGATCGAGGGAAGGAGATGATAGGTTATGGTTGGAAGGTTTAGCAACCAGAGCATCAGTCATTGATAAAGAGGGAGGTAGGTTTCTTGAAGACGAGGGAGAGGGGTCTCCCAACGATGGAGAAGAGGGGTTTGGAGGGGCAAGTGGGGAAGGATGGAGGGTGGTTGATCTAGTGAAAAAGGTCATTGGGGACAATATAAGAGAATAGACATATTGAATGTGGATGAGATATTAATATATATTTTTTATAATAAAAGAAATATCTTTGAAAATTAATTCAATTAAAGAGTTAAGATTATTTCACTTCTTAAAGCTAAAATAGTCTAATTAGTGTGTACTATATCAGTTGATGATTTCAGTCAATATTTTGTCATCAACTTTTACCAAATTTAATTGGTATGTAACCATCATTTTTTTTCTTATCTAACCAAACCCAAATTAGATCCAATTAATATATTTTTCATATCAAACAAATTTATTCATAATTCGGACATACATAATTATAGCTTTGCCAAGTCTAAATTCAAATCCAAATTGATCTTAATTATGATAAACTCTTAATCATTACCCTACACAATCAACTGATTTATTAATTATGTTTTTTTTGTAAATTTAGGTTCTAACTACGATCAATTGACTTAATGAAGGCTAATTTTGCTATAGTTATATTCTAATTTTTTCAATTGGACCCCCTAAAGACCTAATTGGGTTTAACTGCATCATTAATTGTGTGTCTCAATCCAAGTTTTCGTGTCTAAAATTGTGGATTGTGGCACGATTTAGGAGAGGGACGGCGACTCGTTGAGGCATTATGCCTTGTGTATCACTCACTGTACGCGCCGAACATTGGACCCTCTCGGCGATGCCCGCTACCTTTTTGACGCAATGCCTAGCGCCTCCACCGTCCATGTTGCCATAGCTTTGTGTGTCTCAATCCAACCTTTACGCAGCTTTGTGTCGTCACAAATCCATATCGCCGCCAACTCCAGCGCCTCCACCATCTCTAGCCTCGTTCGTGCTGCTGCTTCCTTCGAGAACCTTTGTTTGGTGTATTCAAGCTGTGCTTCTCGAGATACTCGCAGACAGCAGAAGGTCGAAGTTGTAGAGTGATAGATATCATCATTGAAATGCCAAATAGTTCCAAGCAATGTCAGGAACGGTAGTGTTGAGAAAGACGTATGGTACTTTTGTCTAATGAAGAGTAAGTATTGCTGCTAATCTATATGCCTAACATAATGTTGTGCAATAAAGACCTTAAGAATTTTGATTCAACTTATTACAACATTGGATGCATTTTTCTTTATTATTGTAGAATAATAATGGAAGGTTTGTCCTATAATTTGCACATAAAAGTTACAATACTTAGAATAATGGCTCTCACATCAAGCTTCATGATTTTTGTCAAATACCCTGTCCCAAATGTACCCATGAATTAAACTATTATCTAAATCTCTGATTATATACTTTAAATTCCAAATATGATGCGATTAGTGGATATTTATAATTTGTTAGCTTCTTGTATATACATGTTATGATTGGTAATTCACCTTCTCACAAAATTAGATCTTTTTTATGTAAAATATGTAGCCGATCCGTTTCATGTATCTGTACATAGTAACACCATGTCATCACCCTGTCAACCCAAAAATAAAAGCTATCCCAAGATTTGGAGCCTAAATGATGTGGTTGTCAGCCAATACGCTATTGCTTTATTAACATATGTTTCTAATACGTGTAGGATAAAGTTTCACATCATATTTTGTGTAGTTTCGGAGAACGTTTCGGTTGGATTATGGCATACATGTTAGTTCAGAACATGTTTGTATTTCTCTGCTTGATATATGTTAAACACGTAGAGGCTGCCTTAAAGCACAGAAAGACTAAACTCCAGGTTTATATCTAATCCTTTAATCCTCAAGGTCTAGCTAGTGATTTGACTTTAGTATGCTTCAATTTTTGGAAGAATCACATGATCTACCTGGTGCGAAATGCATAGCACATCAAGATCATTTAGTAGAGAAGAAATCTAGAACTTGTTGCATCGTGTGTATCATTTATTCATCATCTACTTTGTCAAGAAAAATCTTATGATTATATACGTATTTGTAGTATACATAGATTTTTTCTATATTTTTTATATAACTCTATTATGATAAGATTAATTTAAATAATTAGGACTAGATGAAATAAAAGATAAGAGTATAGATTAAAATAAATAGATGAGGTGAGAAGATTTGTTAGGATACGATGGATTTCTTTATTATTTAAAAAAATTATATTTTTATCTTTTGATTAATAAATAGATATTTTTGGATGAATCCAAAGAACTACATATTGGAAGTATTCATCGTTCTTTCTACTATTTTCTTTCCTTCCCTTTGAAGTTTTGTAGAAAGCCAACAAATATGGCATTAGGGCTTAGTTCAAAGAAGACTAACAAGAGTATGTATGCCGGTTATAAAAAAAGAAATAATTATTAAATAAAAAAATAAAAAAGAAGATGATAAGCATTGGAGTAAGTATTTTTAATTAACTTTTTTCTATCTTCAAAGGTAAAAATTATGGGTCATTAAAATGTGAGCGCTATTTATTTCACAAGAATTATGAAATTTAATAGAAAATAATTTTGTTAAGTATGATCTATAGAATCCTAATATTACTGAAGATCAAAAATATCAAAAGAATGAGAATATGCATAAAGATGTAAAAGCTCTCTACATGCTACGATAAATAATAGATGAGTCTCTATTTTCTCAAATCATATTAGCATCAATATCAATAGACACCTAAAAAAATTAAAAACTATGTTTTGAGACAAATAAGGTAAAAACTTCAAAATTTAAATTTTTCGATGTGATTTTGAACCTCTTATGATGAAAATTTCTGAATCTATCATTAATCTTTTTCTCAAAAGTTTCTTCTATTGTAAACTAAATGAGGTCTTATGGTGAAAATCTAAAAGATCAAATAATAGTTGAAAAATTTTTATGAAGTTTATCTTCAAAATTTAATATGATTTCTATCACTATAGAAAAAGCTAAAAATATAGTTATATTAGTTGCTAATGAATTAATGAGCTCACTTTTAGTTCATGAACAAAAGGTAAAGGACATTGTCAATCTAACACTCAAGGTAAGGGACAAGGTTGATCAAATGAGAATCAAAGGAACTCCAATAAAGATAAAAAAGAAACTTGTCAATGTTTTTATTGTAAAAAAAGACATAATAAAAAAGATTACTGGTATAAAAATAAAAATCTAAATATTCACCTCTTCTCTTATAATAAAAAAAATATGGCCATATTGAAAAAGATTGTTAAAACAAAAATCAAGTAAATTATCATGAAGAAAATAATAGTAAATAAAGGATGAAGAAAATATTTTTTATGGCATCTAATGAAGGTAATCCTTGATCTATTTAATTTTTGGATAGTGGATATAATAATCATATGATAGGAGACACAGCTTACTAAAAATGCTTGATGATTTAATCAAATCTATAGTACAGATGGGAAATAACAGTAATGTTTATGTAGAAGGAAAAGAAACAATTGCTTTGAATACCAAATTTGATAAAAAAAATTTATTTATAAAGTGATGTTTATTCTTGATTTAAAATAAAATTTCATTGGGGACAACTGATGAGAAAAGGATATTATACTATTTTTTTATGATAAAAATATTTAATTTATGATAATAAAATTAAAAAAATTGATAGCACCTATGAGGATGACAAAAATTAAAAATGTTTCTCTTATTATTTTCAAATTTCTCCTTACATGCATTAATTGTTACTATTATTAATGAATCAACATTATGACATAAAAGATATGATCATCTAAATTATGGACTAAAATGATTAAATCAGAAGAATATAATAATTGGTTTACCTAAAATTAAGAATAAATATACTATTGTGAATATTATATTTTTTTAAAATAGCTCAAAATTTTTTTTCAAACATGTCATTCTTGAATAGCCATAAAACGATTGGAACATATGCATGTAGATATTTATGGACCTACCTAAAATTAAGTAAATATTTTTGTCATTTATATATAATTGCACAAGCATGATGTGGGTATATTTTTTGAAAGAAAATGTTGAAGCTTTCTATATTTTCAAAACTTTCAAAGCATATGTGGAAAAACAAAGTAGTTATTTTATTAAAACTATGCGTACTAATAAAGGGGTGAATTTACTTCTAAAGATTTTTTTTTTTTTTATAATAGTGCAAACATTGATAGAGAATTGACTACAAGCTATACCTTTTATTAAAATATAAGACAGGACAGAAGAACCAAGTTGTAGTCAAGACTACCAAGCGCATGCTTAAAGAAAAACTAATACTAAAAGAGAAAAGCTACGAGTACAACTGTATATTTATTAAATCACCTTTCTATTGAGATAGTATAAGAAAAAAAAACATGTAAAGCATGATTCAACAAAACGCCATATGTTAGTCATTTAAAGATATTTGGTTGTGTTGCTTGATAACAAAAGTGTTAAATGCTTATTTGTGAGATATAATAGTGAGACAAAAGGTTTTAGACTTTATGATCATATAATTAAGAAATTAATCAATTTTATTTTTGATGAAGAAGTAGTTTGAAATTCTAAAGTAGTTAAAATTCTAATAGTTGTAGAAGAAGAAGTCGATAAAGCACATCATACATGGTCTATTATTAATATCTCATATGAATCTTCTCATATTTTAAATAATTCTAATTCAAGTTATTCTAGTGATATTGAAACACCTTTAAAGAAATTTTGAAGTCTTTCACAGATATATCAATCTAGTGATTTTATATATTTTGTTTTAAAACTTACTTATTTCCAAGTTGTAAGTTAGAAGGAAGAATATGTGCAAGTAGTAAATGATGAACCACAAGCTATTGAAAAAAATAAAACTTGAAAGTTAGCAGATTTGACCCAGGAAACAAAGCAGTTAGACTTAAATGGATATACAAGTCAAAATTTAATGCCGATAGTTAGTTGAAAAATATAAAGCTAGCTTAGTTGTTAAGTATACTCGAATTTCATGTATCGATTGTTTATAAAATTTTTCTGCAATTACTAGAATTGATATAATTAAAATAGTATTAGCATTAATAGCCTAGAAAAAATGATAGGTTTATCAATTTAATGTTAAATAAGTCTTTTTGAATGGTAGATGCCATTGACATTTAGAGGTCAATCATGAACAGAATCAGTGTGCTAGAAAGGATCAAAAGGTGAAATAAGAAATAGCCGAAAAGATGTGAAACAAGAAGTATTTTGGGGACAAGAGTAGTGATAAGAAGAAAGAATTTGGTTTAAACAAATAATTCTTTTTCCAGTACAGTACAGTTTGACCTAAAGATCTCTGTTGAGTTCTTAAGTTATGCATGGTTGTGTGTTCTTGCAATTATCTTGGATAAGAATAGAAGGGTTCATTTGAGGTCAAGTGGCCACCGGTTAAATGAACAAGCAAATATTGTGCTTTCAGAATGATAAAAACAGGACATATCCTCTTTTTCTTGTATTTCCATATTAAATGTTGCAGGCTAGTGATATCATATATATATTTTTTGTTACAGAAACAAGCTAGCTAGAGGAGAAATCTTGGAAGCCCCACCTTATATCCACTTCTTTTCACGTCCTCTTCCACCTGCCTCCTGAACTCCCCGAAAGTGAACTTCTTGTAGATGGAAGGCTCCCTGCAACTCCCTATGGTGGACTCGTTTGATGGGCAAAGGAAATAAGCTACCGAATACCTCTCCACCTTCGTATTGGTCATCACCTTGTGCTGCACACTCTTGTAGACATCATTGCTCCATGCCTACCACGAACCATGTTGATCACCATTAGTTTGAAAATACTTTCTGGTGATCAACAAATAAAGTGTGGAGGAGAAGAAATAAGAAGAAACTAGTGGTTATTCATTAGTCTTGTGAAATCGTGGATAAAGGTTACTCTTCAAAGTGATCTCATGGGCCATGGCTCGAGTAAAAGTGACCGCAAGTAGATGCAGCCTTGCCGCAATTACTGACTGTGAGTTCCCCACCATCCGGTAGCAAACTTCCATGGTTGCAATCATTTGAAATGATTTGAGAGCACTGCTTTGACAGGGAGTAAAAATGATTTCGATCTTCATCGTGCAGAATATACCTGAAAGAGATCTCCAATGTTGACTATAAGTGCATCTGGGTTAGGCTTGACAGCGATCCACTTGGAATCCTTCCTCAGTTGCAAACCACCTACTTGATCCTGATGAAGGATGGTGAGGAAGTCGCTATCGGTGTGAGGCATCAGACCAAAAGTCTCTGGTGAGAATGGGCATGGCGGATAACGATTCAGCCGAAGGAAGCATGTGCTCTTGCTGCAGCTCTTGGTGAATTGATCCCCAGGGGACCCCAGATTCTCGGCCAGAACTCCTGCAAGCATGCGAGCCAGCTCTGACATTGTGCCTGCAAGCCTCTCCATCGCATCACTGGAGGTGCAATATATTCTTTGTCAGTTTAATGACTTGTTATGATTAATCCTATTAATAATATAGAGAATGGTCCTGTTATCTCTATCAAGTTTATTCCGTTCGGCCGAATACTTATTCTAGTACATGTTCGTAATTTAGAATCGATCGACAAAAGAAACACTAAAAGGATGATTCATATCCATTATTCAATCAATCTTCACAAATGATGCACTTGGACATAGAAGACACCGATGGTGGGCATTCTGGAGATTTCAGTGGATTTGAATCAAGAGGGAAAATACCTCAGAGAACCGAACTCCGAGCTGCAGCAATCTGGGTCAGAGATCTTAGCGAGAGGAACATGAAAGGCTTCTGACCACGAGAACTGATCAAGAGATTTTGCGGTCGGAGTTCCCCAGCGGTATGAGCCATTCAGGAGCTTGGCGCTGGCCTTCATCTCGAAGGGCAACTCGAACATCCGCTTCTGCTCCCTACTCATCTCACCCAATAGCTCATTGCTAACCCCATGGTTAAGGACCTGGAAGAAGCCCCAGTCCGATGAGGCCCTCACGATTTCTGAGACGCAAGACACCCGCTCTTCTTCGTTCTCACTCCTTAGGCTGCGCAAGTCTATCATTGGGAGCTCATGCTCTTCCACAACTTGGCGTCCTTCATGTTGTGAACGTTGCAGGATAGAGCCAGTGAACAGATCTCTGTACCTATCGAAAGGAGGGTCGCACATCATGGTTTTCCTTCTTGCGCACTCTGCTGAGGGCTAGGAATCAAGTGAGTATTGGAGTCTTTATATATATATATATATCGAGAGAGAGAGAGAGAGAGAGAGAGAGAGAGAGAGAGATCTTACTTCCTACTTGCATCATGCTGCATGCGGCGATGGATACCTTTGAGGCCAAGTATCTAGCAGTACCCTGCATGGAAAATTTATAATGGCTTCCTTCGATAACCTTACATCTCACTACTGCTATCCATCTCGACCGTCAGACTATATTTTAGATGAGAAAATGGGCATCATAATGTCTCTTTGACTAAATCAAGCAAGTGGTCAGATGGAAAGTTAAAAGAGTAGGATGTAGGTTTTGGAAGGATCCTCTATTACTTTCCTATGCTCGGTAGTTTGTACTGGATTTGCACTTAGAAGGATGACGATCGGCCATGTGACACTTGTCGAGGAAGGGTGGGGATCATGCTGCAAGGCTATTCTGGTGATCAAGCCACGTAGGTAGTGCTCAACTATGGAGGAGAGAAAAGACACGAGCTATGCAGTACCTGTCTCTGACGTCATCCTTTTTGACTTTGTTGCACAAACGAATGAACCGAGGCAGCTGCAGAGATTTTGTGTGACTAGTGACATTCACTTTGTGATCTGAGAGTGTCATTGGTGGATATGTATGCGAAACTCCATGAGAAGCAAAACCGATTGACTTCGAGATAGTGTCTATGTCTCTCGATCTTTCTTACCTTTTAGCAGAGATTATTCATGTCATGACATGTGAGAGAGGGGGAGGGGTGGGGGGGGGCCGTGTGTGGGAGTCACATTTGCAATGATCATCCCCCACTATGGATGCCATTTTGTCTGTTTGTGTTTCATGGGTCCAATTATGGTTCCCAGTGACGTCTCATCATTCCCAACTTTCTTGCATTGGGCCGTTCTTTTTCGAATGTTTATAGTTGGTCTAAGATGAGAAGCTCACTTGCAACTCTCTTGTAAGTTAGTTCAATATGGAACAGTAATAAAGCGACATAAATAATCTGTCTGCTCGCATGAGACGATAATCTATCAATTTTGTGGACTTGGTATTGCTTGTACACAAAGAAAACTAGCTATTTTTGCAGACAAAATGACAGCATAAGGGAGGAGGCCAATAGAAAATAGACCAATCAACAAAACAATTTGTTGAGTGTTGATAAAACGTAAACTATACAAGTTGATTAAAAAGAATGCACCTACCAGCCAATGCACTGTTTATTATCATGAGGAAGACTCTTAAAACTATTTTTAAACTTTTTTAATCATTCATATATATATATATATATATATATATATATATATATATGTATGTATATATATATATTTATATATATATATATGTATGTATATATATATGTATGTATATATATATATATGTATGTATATATATGTATATATATATATGTATATATATATGTATGTATATATATATGTATATATATATGTATGTATATATATATGCATATATATACATACATATATATATACATACATATATATGTATATATATGTATATATATATGTATATGTATATATATATATTTATATATATATATATGTATGCATATATATATATATATGTATATATATATAAGTATATATATATATATATATATATATATATATATATATATATACTTATATATATATACATATATATATATATATATGTATATATATGTATGTATATATATATATAATACATACATACATATATATACATATACATATATATATATATACATATATATAATACATACATACATACATACATACATACATATATATATACATATACATATATACATATATACATATATATATCACAAATAAACTATGGCTAGTCAATGCTCACCGTGATAGCTTGTTTGAGCTTAAAATAAAAAATATTAAATACATAAAATGATTTTATTATTCTTATCGATCATTGTGTGCTTTATTATATTTCTTTCATCCCTTCTTATCACAAGACTCCTTTTTTTTATTTCACCCTTCACTTTAATTTTGGAAGAGAACTAAATATTTTAAGAATTACATTAATAATAAAAAAACACTTAAAGATTCGACGATAATTGCATCACAAGAGGAGTCATTCAATCAGAGGGGTCTTGATTTTAATTAATATTTTAATGTCCTTATGGTAATGGTAAACTAAATCATATCAGATACAAATAATGTATCTACAGAGAAGAAATAAAATACTAGTTCAATATCTATTTTTTAATAGTAAAACTGCTAAATTAACTACTGAACAGTATCTTTTTTCGATTTCAATTTCAGTAACCTATAAAATCAAAATTTTACCAGTTTATTAGTTGGTATAGGGACATACATTTGTCCGATATCATTTAATAAGTAATAACTTATATTCTGATTGCATTGGTGATGGTTCCACTCTATTCTGATTACTCTGTGTCACTCAGTGGCAGATCCCAAGCAAATGGTTTATTTTATTTTTATTTTTTTATAGATCAAGCAACTGTTGATCTCCATCAGCTGCCACAGGAAGCACGGACAACGGTTGGCATTTGTTTGGCACCGAGGCGAGGAGGTAAAGGAAGTAATAGCCACATGCACTGCTATGATTGAACCTTCCTATCATTAAAAGAAAAAAAAAAGGGAATTATAGAAAACTATGGGTTTAGACTTGAGATTGTTCTCCCAGTCTGCAGCCAATTTGAAGGCGAGATTAGGTTCAATGAATTAGGAACGAGTCCCTCTCAGTCATGTTATTTCTCAGATATACATGGACGAGTGAACCATTCCATGGTGCGAAAAGGTTTTGAGAGAGGTAAGTTGTCCAAGGAATTATCTAACCCAGACTGGTTGATCGAATGAAGATTCAAGTCATACGTATAGTTCAGGTCAGTAGTATTCGAGAGAGACGCGGATGAATAGAGTGTCCCATGATGCCGAGAAGACTTAAGTTGCATTGTGATGTGCTGATTCACTAACGTCGAGCAGTAGATGCTCGAGAGACTTCAACTTATTCCGACTGCTACGAATGTTGGTGCAACATTATTGGCATCAGAAACTGGAGCATCAAACATGTGTGTGGAAGAAAATGGAGGGCTCGCTTGAAGATTCACATGTCACACTACCTTCGTCGGTTGTGAGAAGAGGAAAAATTATAGCATTTGGCAACCAAATTAAATGCTCAAACCACTATCACATAATGTCGGATGATACTGACTTCATTTTAGAAAGGTGATCAATAAAAGACAAACTGAAAAGTTCCTTCTCCCCAGCAACGAGACAACATTTAGTAGAGCAAATGTAGCCAGAAAATAAGCTTCGAATTCCACCACTTGAGGGAACGAAGAAGGATTGCTGAGCCAAAAAAGATGACCTCGCAACAGGCTGCCTTTACGACTCCCCAAGTTGTGGGGAATCTCCGCAACCCCAAACTTGTGGGCTTCTTCTACTTGCCCACTCCCTGCATCACTTGAGCCAAGAAAGCATGGAGGTTAATTGCTTTGCAGAGAAGGTGGCAAAAGAAGGTTGCTATTTGCACAAGTCTCGTGTTATTTTGTGGAGGGTTTTCATTCTCTTTTGGCTTTTGATCGGGATATGTAATATTCTTATGCTCCGCTCTACTATGTGTTTTGGAGAGGGTATATGTCGAGATCCAATCTCCACGTGACACCTCGGCACCAACCTGCGAATATTCTTATCATCAGAAGATGCATGACGATGATGTTAGCTTTTGTCATCTGATATCGATGGGAAGAGTGACTGAGATTGTTCGCTCGATTCTTACAACTGACCCAAAGTGGTCTTGAGCTTCTGAATTAGACCCCAAGCCGGCTTCCACAGAAGAGAAGGCCAATAGGATCTGTAGATGATGAGTGCTAAAACTGATAGATGGCGCATCTAATCTGATCTATTTTTGAGGAGTGGATGCACATTCAGGACGCAATTAATATACGTCGTAAACATCACATACAAAATTAACGTCGACGGCTTCTTTGGTGCGATCATTCTGATGCTCAAACCCATATACGTGGGTTCAAATAGAGTTTCCGATCTTTGACCATAACCCTGCCGAAAATATTTTAAGAATAAAAAATATATATACTTTTTCTATCGTACTTATTATTGGTGTGGCAGATCTGACCGATCGGGATCGGATTCTTCTGGATGTGGAGTTTCGATTGACCTAAAAAAATATAATATTAATCATATTAGTTAAAAACTTTGATTAGGTAAATAAACTAAGCTCGAGAAAGCCTAAGACACAAAGGCTCGAGTCCTAAGTTTTAGCTGTAGAATCTATGTGTTCTGACGTGTTGATGAAGTTTAGTTAACAATACGATTTCCTTTTTTAAATACATAAAAATTATTATATTCTAAAAAATTAAGTAAATAAAAAAATGTTAATCACATACAAAAAATAGTTCAAAGTAATTAGTTCTCTTAATTAACAAATGAGGGGACATACCAATAAATTTCAACATGATTTCTCTGAATGCCCTCCGCCAGTGAGTATCCCTCCGTCCAAAATGCTACTTATACTTGCAAATACACTTTGTATTATTAATCATTATAATTAAGAAATTTTGAAATATAAAAACATTTAATTATTTCAAAAAAATAAATTTAAATGAACAATTACAAATTTACTAATTTATAATAATATAATGCTTTAAAAAAAAAAATTACTCTTGTTTAAAGTTCCAATAACGTCATTTTTGTTTAAAGCTTTAAAGAGGTAAATATAAAAATTAATAAATTTAAAGGTACACATAAATGGTCTATTATATCGCTAAGGACTTGTATCGGCTAATTATCTATTATATCGTTTATAATCAATATACATTTACCGATCCAGCTTTGGTAACCAATCTAATTCGTGGATGAATCGTGGGACTTATGAAGCAAAACGTGCAAGATATGAATTAAATGATTGCCCGAATCTAATTAGTGGATCAAGGTATTATCTTGATCAAACAAAAAGCAAAACTTTTTCTAAGC
This sequence comes from Musa acuminata AAA Group, assembly GCF_036884655.1. Classification (NCBI taxonomy): domain Eukaryota; kingdom Viridiplantae; phylum Streptophyta; class Magnoliopsida; order Zingiberales; family Musaceae; genus Musa; species Musa acuminata. Next base: position 39,209,848 of record NC_088357.1, read on the forward strand.
TTGACGGGGATCCACAAGGTGCCATCCCATCAAAATTTTACGCGGATCTTGAAGCAGAGGCGTCAAGAGCCTCCTTGAGCTCCCTCGAATCGTTGGATGCCCTACTTTAAGATTCGTGCAGAGGCACTTGGTTTTAATGCTGCACGCGGATTTAGTCGTTCTATCCCATCTAACCCTTCGAAATGACCATTTTGCTCCTCCGGCATCTCACTTTTTACATTCAAGTCCAAAGATATTAAAATAATCTCCAGTCTAAATAATATTATATTATCCGTATATCGAGCATGCACAATTTAGTTAAATATTTTTTTATATAAAAAAGGGTGAATTCTCATTAAAAAAAAGTTGGAACTTCTAGAATTTTTAACAGAATTCTTTAATCTTAAAAAATTCTCATAAAATATTCTTGATAGAATAAAAAGATTATTTTAACCCACTATTCCCTCTTATTATCTTCGCCCATCAATCATCCCTACCTTTGAGTGGATTCCTACGTTTGGATTTGCTCAACGATGAAGGTGCAACCTTTATAGCTCTCGATCTTTTTTTCATTGATTATAGGAGAGAAATGAGGGGTGGCTCATCGTTGCCCATAATTTTTACTATATCTTTTTTTCATTGATTATAGGAGATAAAGGCTATATCTTCATCACATCACATGTGAGTCGATTGTTATATCTTTAATATTGTATGAATAGAGAGACGATTGACAGGAGGGGGAGGGGGTATAATCATACGTTGGACAAAGGCCGATAGCTAATCGAGAGATGATTATTTTTAAAAATAATATTCTAAAAAAGTGCTATTTGAAAAATTATGAGTTTTTTTACGAAAATTTGTCCATTAAAAAAATCCCCGTTTCTTCTACTGCATCACGTGAGTTTTGTACCCTTTTATTAATAACTGAAATGACTATAGCACCCTTGAAAGGATTCCCAGTTAGGCGGTCATTCTGGTAAATAGTCGTAGAACGAAGGGTCTATTAGTGCATATGGGCGGACAAGAAGGACCTCGTCCTCCCATCTCGTCGGCTATAAATAGGGCGGGGTTTCTTCAATATCGAAATACCCCAATCGCAGAGGACGAGGGCCGACGCGTCTCCCCCATTTCCTTATTCTCCGTCGTAGTTTAGATCCCCTCCCTGGGTCTCGATCTCTTGCCGGTTTGGGGATCCCTCGCAGGCCTCACGCATGAGCTGGTTTGAGAATCTCTGCGGCCTTTCCGATCCGAGCCAAGACGGGCTCATGATCTTTGTCCTCCACCTCTCGATTCCTATACGTTCGAGTAATCCTTCCTTGAATTCTCTACAATCTTAAGCGGCGAGGAGAGGCCCTACGATTGGTTCTTGTGCCAAGGGGGGAATGACGTCGAAAGGATTATCGAGCCGGAAAAATTTTGGTATTGGCGGTATCAACCTTCTTTGATTTGTCTCTTGATCTTTTTTGTGATGGGATTTGTGAATTTTTTGTGGCTTCTGATCGGATTTGGTTTGGTTTATGTATGGCATTCAATGCAAATCTGGATTTTTGTTGTTGATTGTAGAGATTTTGTTATCAATTGGACTGTCTCGGCATGTACTTGTACATAGTTAAAATATTTGTAGCTTTCCCTGTATCCACGACCTTCGATCATATTTTGGCTTTGAATATTAAACTTCATGGTTTTGCATGTTTGCTGGAGATTCTAGAAATATAACGAGGATCACTGACATAAAAGTGGAAAACGAGAAAAGAAATGACTCTAAACTATCAATTTTTGAAAATTATTAACAGATAGTTAGAATCATGCAATAAATATGTTATATATATTCTCTGCGGGTATCCAGCTTTTTTCTACTTGTTCATCTTCATTTATTAACTGACTAAATCTTCTTCTCCATCTTTTCATTTCATCCTATCAATTTCTGAATTTAATGTCCTGATCTTTAATCAATGTCCCTTAACACAATTCTGTCTGCTCAATGTTCTTCCATTTTATGGAAAATTTTAGCATCTAGGTCAACTAGCAAAAAGATTCCAAATTGTTAATGCTTTATAGTTTCTGTATTGTTACCTGTTCGATGACTATACAGATTCATAAGGTTAAGCTTAGTAATAATATGTAAGGAAAAAAAAAAAGAAGAAAGGTGGTGGGATGTGGAAAAAGATTCTTCTTTTACATAGAAGCCTAAATAACAAGTGCAATGAGAAACAAGCCTTCTGCACTCAGATATGCAAATTCCTCATCTTGGAGGCAAACATAATTGTATCTTATATTATAATATTGAAGGTTCATTTCACATGCTTTAGGATGGAGATTCGAACTACAACTTGGTCTTAAAAATGCCTTATTCACATTTTCAAAAGAAAGTTTAATTGAAGATTGTTTACATTGAGTTTGAAATGAACAAGTAAAACAGTGAGCCACATAGAAGCATTGTAGAAAATCTACTCAAAAGGCTTTGAGTTGCACGATCCTGCTTAAGCGCCCAACTCAATCTGTAGAGAAGATGTGTGGCTAACAGAATGTTGCTAACATAGCATTAATGGGCACTCCAATCACTCTGTTTTCTTGGTGTTTGGAGTCTAAAGGATACGAATTTCCAGTGTTGATTTGTTAATTACCTAAGTAATTGGAGAAAACATCAAAAATCAATTAAATCCAAAGTAAGATCTGTTGGAGGTATGACAAATTTTATCACTTGGTATATGAAGTGCGGAAAACGAATGGGACCTTGCAAGTAAGGTTTAAGGATTTCAGTGAGATGATGGCATTCTTGTGTGAAATCTTGTTGCTTATTCAAGTGACAGCATACAGTATGCGAATTTTTTTCATGAATTCTCGAGTATAACAACATACCCATGTACAAAGCTTTCCTATGACTCTTTGATGTTTGCTTAGAGTGATGTAACTATGCTTACTAATTTTTGTATCATCTAATTAACAACTGTAAATTTCTTTCTTGTTAGGTCTCTACACCTCTCTCTTTTTTAGATAACTTCTATGTTTCTTTTATAAATAACTATATTTATTGTCTTAGGTCTTCTAGTCTCTCACGTCGAGAGACCACAACCTTCAGTTATTGTGATTGGTGGAGGAATTTCAGGGATTGCAGCTGCCCGTGCATTGTCTAATGCTTCTTTTAATGTAATGCTTTCTCTTGCTCTTTGTCACTGACACTTTATAACGTATTTGAAAATTAGAAGCTTTCTTAAAGTTACTTTACATTAAGTAAGCCAATTCCATAGTGCTCAGAATATTAGAACTTAATATCATATGCTATCTTCTTCAGGTCATTCTGTTGGAATCACGTAACCGCCTTGGTGGGCGGGTGCATACTGACCATTCTTTTGGTTGTCCTGTTGACATGGGAGCATCATGGTGAAGTTCTATTTTAAAGTCAATCTTTCTCGATAATGATTCATTGCAGTTGGGCTCATTGATCTCTTCTCCATGCTTTTTGGTGTTCAGGTTACATGGTGTTTGCAATGAAAATTCTCTAGCTCCATTAATTCGTGGCCTAGGCCTAAGGTTATACCGCACTAGTGGTGACAACTCTGTATTGTATGATCATGACCTAGAGAGGTACTCATTTTTCTATATATCTTCTAATTATTCTTGATGCTTTGGGATTCCATAGATGGATTATGATTTATATTTTAGTTCAAAGAGCTACAAAATAATTTATGTACTATACTAAGTTGGTAAATGATAATGTATATCTGAGCTTGATTGATTATTTGTTTTAATTGTATAGTTCTCAAGGGTTAGGTTTGAATTTCTTTTAATTGGATTCTGAAGGACCATGACTGGACTTTTATTTATAGGTCAGGACAAACAATTTTCATGTGTTTTTTTATATACTCATGCTTGTTGTGTAGGGTTTTGTGAAGCCAGTTCCTTTTGTAATCAAGATGGCATGATAGATTTGCCTCCACCTGTATAAATAAACTGGTTATATACATACACATACATACATACATATATAATAATAATAATAATAATAATAATAATAATAATAATAAATAAATAAATAAATAAATAAATAAATAAATAAAAAATCTGTATGGATGAAATTAATCGTTTTTCTAAATTAATAAGAGATTTGGTTGGTATGTGTAGTTATGCTCTTTTTGACAAGGATGGGAACCAAGTCCCTCAGCAAGTAGTCACAAAAGTAGGAGAAGCATTTGAGAGGATTCTCAAGGAGGTATTCTTTAGTGTTCTCTGGATATTTTTCTTGCTTCCCTCGTACATATATTGGCTTCAATATGATGTGATATGTGATCATAAAGATTATTATTTTTCATATCACAGACTGAGAAAGTAAGAAATGAACATGTCGTCGACATGTCTCTTTCCCAAGCTATTTCCTTTGTTCTAGAGAGATATCCACAACTAAGGTATGTCACTGCATCTAGCTGAATAGGACCTCACAGTACTGTACTGTATTTGGCCGAGCGGTCAACTAATGTGTTTCCTCAATTTACAGGCAAGAAGGGATGGCGCATGAAGTGCTGCAATGGTTTATATGTAGACTGGAGGCATGGTTTGCTGCAGATGCGGACACTATATCACTGAAAAATTGGGATCAGGTAACGACTTTGCCATGTTATCATTGTCACAAATTTGCTCCTCGCAAAGGAGATGATGAAGATAGCTGTTACAGAATTTATCTCTTTTATGATCATAGTCTGGCATCCTATTCTCACAACTCAGTGGAAATAAACTGCCTAAAGGTACAGGTTAAAGTAAGTCTCTCTCATCTCCTTTCTTAACCCAGTTTGTAGCTATGCCAGAAAGTCCTAGAAAAAAGGAAGGTTAAAATTATTTAGTTGATTAGTTAATTTAGCTTCAAACTGGGTGGAGACACAGAAGCCTTCCGGATGATTTTTCTGCAGTTTTAGGCTAAAATTGTGAGAGAAAAATGTGTGTGATATATGCTGCTTTAAGGAAAAGTAACAAAGAAAGAAAGGGAAGAAGTTTCTGGCCTTAGCCTAAAATAATCTGTCAATAATATGCTGTTACTATAAGGGAAGAGGAGGGAAGGGTAATTATTGATTAGTAGGTTAAGAAGAAAGATGAGATCATGGAGCTGATGGCATACGAGATATTTTTTCTTTGAACTCACATCAATCCCCAAAACAGAATAATTTCCTATCATTTATGCAATCTCAACTGATTAAGTATTATAAAAAAGGAATTGTGATGTAACTCAGTGTTTTTAAAGGCACTAGGTGCTAAAAGGCATCAAGGTCCCAAAACGTTTGAGGTGTTAGGCTCTTGCTTAGGCGTTTTCTCGAGTGAAGTGAGATGTTCTAGAACATTAAAATATAAAAAATATATAATATACTTAATAAATATGATTGATAATGCTAAATAAGGATTAATAATTCTAAATAAAAATAAGTTCTAAACAGGCTCAAGAGTTCTAAGGATTAATATTAGTTTTAATTTATTGGAAGATATGGTAATAGTAGTTAACAGTAGTTTTAATATTAGTTCTAAGGATTAACAATCCATTCAATAATAGTTAAGCCACTGTTAATAGTAGTTATAATAGTGCACAGTATGGGGGACAAGAGGAGTCACCAACGGTGGAAAGTGGGGAAGGAGAGGGCGGCGGTGATGGAGAAACCTTCAGGTGGTGGCAGCGATGGCAAAGGAAGCTGCAGACGACGGCAGTAGTAGTGGAGAAAGTTGCGGTCCTATCTCTCGGCGATGGAAAGAGCTACACACTAAAGCAGTAACGATGGAGGGAACTGCACACAAAAGCTATAGTAGTAGGAGCTTCAGACCTATCCGTCGGTGGTAGAGGAAGCGTCGAACCTATCCGTCGGTGATAGAGGAAACATCGGACTTGTTCATCGGCAGTGGAGGGAGCTGCATTTGGAGGCAGTGATAGTGGACTAGAGGTGGGTTGGGGCGGTGAGAGTAATCAATATTTACTATTAGTAGGTCAGGGGTCACATGTAGTGGGGGATGTGGGGATTCTGTTAGTGTTTGCTATGCTTTATTGGTTCGATTGAACCAATGGAAGTTACTGTTCAATCGAACTAGTGTTGACAGTCTGGTTCGATTTCTCACTTTCAATAGAGCGCTTGCTCGAGGTGCCTAACTTCTGGGCTCAGGCAAGCACGCAGGCGGTGCTTCACTAAAGCGCGTCACCCTACCACTGTTGGAGGCGCTTGGGCCATGCCACGCCTCTTTCGAGCGCCTGGGCGCCTTTTCAAAACATTTATGTAACTAGGCCTCTATGATCAGAAAATAATAGTCTTCTATGCTTTCTATATAAAGCATCCATATGCGCTCTAAAACTGATTCACTAAACCAAAAATCACTATATCATGCACTACTCACAGTATATTGTCATGCTTTTTTCATGATTAGTATGTCAACGGTAACAGTCTACAGCAAAACCCAGCCAAAATTTAAAATTGATGATAGTTAAAGCCTGGATAGATACAATAAACAACGATTATTTGACTATGTGAGTTGAACCAGACCTAGCCAGGTTTCATACAAGTTGAACATTTTGGATTTTGACTAGTAGTTGCATTTAAGAGTTTAACTACAAACAACCCATTAAATGGGTCTGGATTCATTTAAACCACACCTCAGTTATATGAATAGTTAAAGGTGAGTTTAATGGGAAAAGGTACAATGTACCAAGTCATGGTCTGCATGACAGCTTTATAGCAGCTGAAAGCTGGTTAATAGTGTATCGATAGTCAGAATTTGTGCACTTCAATAGGGAATTTGAGGCAAGATTGGTAGGTGGCCTGGCAGGTGGCAGTTAGTTTTGATAATAATGGTTCTCAGATAAAAACTGTCACCATGATCATAGAGCACAGGCCACAATTAATTTTGTTTACAGGAGGGGATTTTCTACTGTTTATTTGGTCCAGCACGGCCTTTCTCCTGATGTTATTAGGTTATACTCTGGCTCATGGTTCATTATTGACAAGAATTTAACACACGAGTATAACTTTTGACATGTTTAATTTAATTTTCCTGGTTCAGAGCTACAATTATTGTTCCCTTAAAATTCTGTTGCATGTTTGTTGAGTTTCTATAACATTTTTTGGCATGCACTAATTGTAAATTTATGTTCAGAGAAATTGACAGTGACAAGTCAAATGAGTAAAAATGACATGACTGGTTACTCATCTTCTTTTGAAAGCAGGAACATGTTCTCTCTGGTGGTCATGGACTTATGTTGCAAGGTTACTATCCTGTTATACAAGCCCTTTCAGAGGATCTTGATATTCGTCTGAATCATAGGTATACTTTAATAAAATGTTCTATTAATCTCCTTCTAGGTAGAAATCAACAGTATTCTGAAAGTTCTTGTGGCCAATAAGCTGCTGCATATGGAAGGCAGTCATATGCTGAACTATACAGAAAAGAAAAACCTTGTCATTAATTTTGGTGCAGTGTCACAGTATATGGGTCACTACACATGTCTCAGACACTTGCCCATACTCATCACTTGAGTAGGTTCTTAGATGAGTCTAAAGATATGAGTCTAAAGATAATTCCTCCTTGAGATAATCCTGAACTCAGTCATCTTTTTAATTGTTTTCTACTGTATGCTAGTCACGTGTTTTGTGTGCTCTTTCTGTTGTAACTTATTTCTTAACCATGATTCTTTTTCTAAATAGCAGAGTATTTCATATAAACTTCATATGCCACATATGCATATTGTGTTTTCTCAGCTCAACATACTGTGTTTATTCTCTATTGAAAATAATCTGTAGTATCTCTACTTGTCATATGTGATTTTTTACGTGGAGCTGTTTATAACTGACATCAGTTAGCTACTTGAATAAACCTTTGTCAGTTCCCCATGCCCTGGGTCACATGATTGTGATAACACCTTGTTATCCTAGCTGGGGCTTTAAGAAATGGGGTTTTAGATTTAAACCATGTATTTAGATGGTGATCTTCTTATGAAAATTTGTGAGCAAGTGTTATAAATTTCTTGTTACTGATTCTTTTAACATCTATAGATGGCTGATTACTAGCTAAAAGTATGTCTAGGCTAAACTTCAGAATCTTTAACTGTGCACTACTTATTGGTGGTTTCTTAGAAATTATATCCCTACCATGATCTTCATCAAATAAAATGTTTTCCATTATTTTAACTAACACAGTGCAAACCAAAACATGGAACCTTAAGAGTAACTGGTAAGGCCTAATCTTTTGGAGCACCATCACATCATCCAGAACCCAAATAAATTATGAGTTTAATAACTGGAAGGGTGTAATTTTCTTTAGATATATAGTGGTATCTTGGATATCTCTTCATAATCTCTTTAGAAAAACACTTACAAGTCAAAAACCAATTTTAAGGTACTATAGACGATATGAATTCTTTTCGTTTTGTCTACATTTTGTCAAAGAGCAATTGTATTTGCAAAGAATGTGTGCCTGAAAGATACAAACAAATTTGACATTCTCAGGCTGCTGTATGATTTGAGTTATCAATTGTTTGGAAGCTAATTATAGAATATTCTGATTGCAGAGAGTTTTTCTTCATATTATTCTTATTTTGCTGATTAAGGTCCTTGAAGGTTGCTTTATCCATAACTTCTTTTCAATGGAAAGGATCTAGGAATGCCCCAGTTATTACATCTTATGTTACCGAGACAATGAGAATGACAAACCTGATTAAGTTAGCAATTTGTACTCAAGCTTTTTTTTCTGCTTATTTACTACTTTTTTTCGTATCTATTCATGTGATCAGGGTGAAAAAAATTGCACAGTGCAACAATAGAGTAATAGTTACAGTAGAAGATGGAAATACATTTGTAGCTGATGCCGCTATTATTACTGTTCCTCTTGGGGTTCTCAAAGCTAATCTTATAGAGTTTGAGCCTAAGCTTCCGGAATGGAAACTCTCTGCGATCTCTGATATTGGCGTTGGCATCGAGAATAAGATTGCTCTTCGCTTTAGCAATGTTTTTTGGCCTAATGTAGAATTTTTGGGTTTAGTAGCTCAGAAATCTTATGCTTGTGGCTATTTTCTCAATCTCCACAAGGCTACAGGACATCCTATTCTTGTGTACATGGCTGCTGGAAGATTTGCTTATGACATGGAGAAACTTTCTGATGAAGAAGCTGTCAACTTTGTGATGTTACAGCTGAAGAAAATGATACCAGATGCAACAGATCCGGTTAGTTTCTATATATTGATCATATGATGCTTTAATTCCTTGAAGAGTTCAAATAAACCAAACTATGATATTTTGGCAGATACAACATCTGGTTTCGCACTGGGGAACAGATGGAGATTCCCTTGGTTCCTATTCTTGTGATCTAGTTGGGAAGCCAGCTGACATATATGAGAGGTTTTGTGCTCCTGTCGACAATTTGTATTTTGCTGGTGAAGCGGCAAGCGCCGACCATTCTGGTTCTGTTCATGGAGCTTACACCTCAGGCTTGATGGCTGCTGAAGTATGCCAAAGGCACCTCTCAGTACAGCATGGCATATCAGATCTTTTCCAGCTTGTAATGAGGGAGGAACTCAGTGAAGCCATGGTTCCCCTTCAGATATCTAGGATGTAATGCCGTCGCCATTGCTACATTTCTAACTATTGCTTACACCAGTTGAGTATGAGCTTAATATAAAACTAATGAAGCTTCTGTATTAGTTAATAAGGCCTTGAAATATGATGTTAAACTTCAATATCTGCATAGTTTCCATGCGTTGTGCTGATTTCTAATATTCTGTTCTTACACAAATCAAACTATGAAGTGGGGTACCAAACAGGTAAACCACCTTTTTAGATTCCTTTTCTGTTCTCCAGGGTTTTTAATTTCGGCCAATGTTTTGGATGGTTGGATTCAGGTTTCTTTTCAGCATTGGATTTGTTCATCCCTTTGCTAATAGTAGATGACTTGAGGGTTTTCTCCAACCTCCAACGGTGTATAGAATTTGATAATTAAGAATTTACCAGCATGCATTATTCGTACATTTAATGGAATTACACAGGCATCGTTAGTCACGTGACATGACATTTTGTCCCTATACATCCAATATCATCATAATATTGGATATATATATATATATATATATATATATATATATATATATATATATATATATATATATATATATATATATATATATATATATATATATATATATATATATATATATATATATATATATATATATATATATATATATATATAGAACTATAATAGTGGTCCTATCTAATTAGATAATATATACTATAGATATTATTAGATTTTGATTATAATTATTGATCAATATAAAAAGTCTAAGATTTCTTAAAAGTTGATTTAATGGGAGATTTCTAATAATTGTCCTAGGCTCTCTGTAGTTGTTTATAGGGATGAAATATTAGTTATTAAGATTACATATTTATTCTCAATCTTTCTTAGTTTCTAATTCATTCATCGCTAGTGATCTTGTAAAAGATAGGAAAAGAAAAAAAGATAAGTTTAATTTTCCTTATAGATTGATATCGTTATATCTTTCAAATCCGTACAAATCAGATAAAGACTTTTTAAATGACTTGATCTAATGTTATTTGATTTCAATTTATGACATTAAAGATTTTCATATAACAGTAACAAAATCATGATTTTTATGTTTACAATTAGTATCAAAGCTATGTTTTGAAATAAAATACCTTAGATTTGTTTATTAGCATCATTCATTTGAGAAAATGTGTTATTCGATTTTGATTTACAATACATAAATGATTTGTTTATGTTGACGATATGCTTTTCCATCTAGTCCTTCTGTTGCTTGCTTGTGAGTGATCCGAGGTTCCTCTTGATCAATAGGCCACCATAGATAGTTTATTATCGACGCTAATGTTGTTGAGAGCGATGGTCTTTGATAATCGCTAGCTTAGTCACGAGCAGCAGTTGTGTACAAGTGCTGTTATACGCTGCAAAAGCATCATGGGGTATGACAACCGATGGCGATCGCATGTATAACTACTTGTGTACCATGATTGGTGTCAACTGGATGCCAAAAGCTGCAATTTCCAATAGCTATGTAACATAGAAAAATAATTGCGACTGGGTGGATGCATGGACACAACCACATGTCACCATAATCGTGGGAGTCATCGGTTGGTGCATATGTATAACTTTATGATGGGATAATCATGGGTGGCACTTAGTCGACAATGCCCCATGAGGAACTCGCACGTGGTGAGAACAACTGCATGTGAGCATGATGACATAATATGACATGATAACTGGTGAGAATAGCGACTGCTAGAGTGGCGATCGCACACTGTGAGTGCCACATTGCTAAAGAAAAAAAAAAGGTTTCATTTATTGAAATTATAGTTTTGCTCTTATAAATCTCTTAATTTCAATTTATATCCTTTTGAGAGTTTTGCCATTTAGAAACTCTAGTTTCATTATATATCATAAGAAAAATTATAGTTTTATCCCTCAAAAATTAAATTTTTTTGACTTATATCCTTAATTATAAAATTATCTAATTTGATTTATTTTAATCTTGATCATGAATGTATTTTGATTGCTTGACTTAATCAAGTTTTAATTAAATTTAGGGAAAGTCAATTTTTGATCAATGATCAATTTTAATTTTTGACTAACTTAATTGGGCTGATATTTAGTCTTGGACTTGTCTAATTAAATATGGTTGATTAATCTAATTTAGGATTTCATATGGAAATAAATAAATAAATTATGATTTTTCTTTTATAGTTTTCTTATATGATATATTGATAAAATTTTATATGTGATAATAAAAAAATAATTATTATTCTTGGATATTTATTTGATTATTCATATATATATATATATATATATGTTTAAAATTATAAAATATATTTATTTTTCATATAAAAGCATGACTTATGTTCATCCTGATTATAGTTATCATATGATTTTTTCTTTTTACTGATTGATATTTAATAATTATTATGATTAGTATTTTATTATTATTAAAATATTTGGTATAAATTAGATTAAAAATATTTGATGAATATTTTTTGTAACTTACATCCCTAAGCTTTATTTGACTAGTAGTGCCAAAGTGATTTTAGATGGTAAACTTATGGGATATGAATTGTGATAAATATCTTATCATTTATAAGATATTTTAAATTATATTATATTATTATATTAGCCTTGTAGTTGTCAAAATAGTTAAGACTAATAACTTCTAAAATTACATTAAAGACTTAGTTTTAAATGATATTAAAATTTAATATTTATAATGATACATAATTAGAAGATCTAGATAATCCTAATACGATGGGTAAGATGATACTATTTTAGATATCCTTATAGTTTAGGATTATATACCCAAAGATAGTAATACTATTCTATAAGAATTATATCAATAGTTCAATATTTATTGAAAAGCTTAAAATATTAATATTATTTTATTTTATTATAATGAGACTACTTTCATTTCATTCTTATTAATGTCTCTCTATTTTTTAGATTAAATTATTATAAATAACTTAAGCATATATAATTTATATTGGATGTGTTAGACCTTGATCATATTAGTTGAAAGGATATTAAACATAACTACTGAAAGTTTTGTAGAGTAAATAATTGACATAAATAATCAAGAAATGTATAAAAGATTCAATTTTATGATAATTATTAATAATATTTAGATTCATTACAATCTACAACTAGCATACTTGAATATTTAAATTTTTAATTTTAATTTATTGATAAATCATTGACTAACATATTTATAAAAGATCGAAATAAAATTTTGTATGATGGTATTTGAGGAATTCAAGATTATATACACTTAATATAGCTGACAAAGCTATAAGTTCAAGAACATTAGGCATGAATGTAATTAAGTTATTTCTCGTATAATTTATTCTTAGTTTGATGCATTTAAAATTTGTTACAATACAAAAGGATAAGTAAAATTTAAATGAGTTGACTAGTATATGTATTTATTAAGAATTAATATTAAAATAGAAAAGACTCATAATATTTTAGATATTACTCTAGGAGTGGATAGTAATAAAAGAAAGTTGAAGCACAAATCACTTGAGTTTATAAATAATTTATAAACTTATAAAAATACTTTATAGTAAAGTGAAAAGTTTCGTGAAGGACTATAAGATTGGTTCGAAAAGGAGAGGTATAAGTTTAACCTTTATATATTTCAAATCAAACATTGCAAAAGTCATTTTCTAATAGTTGGTGGATTGATTCTGACACTTCAACTTATGTTACTAATAATAAAAATTTATTTTAAATATAAAAAATAAAATAGTATAAAATATTTATCATTATATGGAATCATCTTAAAGTGAAAATGATAATAGTGGGTACTTATTGCCTATGCTTAAAGATGATTCATTATATGAATTTTGAGGATATATGTTATGTTCCTACAATTCTAGAAATTTAGACTCTTTATCTAGAATTATCAAGATTTTATTTCTCTTTTGGTGATGGTAAACTTATCATGATTCAATAGTCTTTTAAATTTTATATGATGATTTATATAGAATTAATATGAATATTTAGTTTATAATAATTCTATAATCAAATATTAGAATGAAATATAGTTTTATGAACTCTTTGAGATTATATATGCTTGCATATATGAGTTACTCTATTTTTTTTATTTTAGTGGAGAGAGATATGTTATCACTTTTATAGATTATTTATTGAGATATGATTATTTAAGATCTCAAGCCATTGACATATTTAGGTGTACATAAAGTCAAAATATAATTAGATAAAAAATTAAAATTATCAGATTTGACAAGGATTATAAATTTTATAGTAGTTATGATGAGTTAGATCATAATTTTGACTCTTTCTTATATTCTTAAAAAAGTGGGTTATTTGTGCTTAGTATGTCTTATCAGATGTGCTAAAGTAGAATAAGGTTACTAAAAGATAAAATCATACTCTCTTGTAGATATAGTTACGAGCATAATGAGTTATTTTCTATACTTTAATCAATGTGAGGAGAAACTCTAAGGATTATTATGTATATCTTAAATAGGATTTCTAGTAAGTAAATTTCATTAACTTTCTTTGAGTTATAAAATAGTAGGAAACCAAACTTGAGATATTTATATATGCTAGGACCATTTCAGCACTTGGGTGAGGGATTAGTGCTTTCGTAAAATTATATCGATTCAAAAATCTTATTCAATAAAGCCCATATTAGAAATATGAGTTTAACTTGAAATGTTCGTAAAAGTAGTGAGCAAGTAAATCGGTTTGCAATATAAGTGAAAAGCAGAAAGTAAATGCAAATCTAGTTTATAGTGGTTCGGTCGTTACGACCTACGTCCACTCCCGATTCCTCTTCTGTCAAGGCCACCGACATTCACTACTGATCTTCTTTCAATGGGCGAAGATCAACTATCCTTTTATAACTCTTTTTCCTTTTAACAGGCTTAGGAGAGAACCTTTACAACTCTTTTTTACACTAGACCTCACTCCTCTATTTATAAGACTTTCTAAACTTAAGAGGAAGAGACTCTATACTTCAAGAGAGTTTATACTTTGTTTTTCTCAAGTATATTTTCTCCCTTTTTTACTCTATTTCTTGTCGCCTCTAAGTAGGAAAAAGTAAGGTATTTATAGACCCTGCCAATCTGACACTGGGCGGTACCACTGCTCAATCTAACGGTACCACCACTTGAAACATTGACACTAGGCGATACCATCGCTTAATCTGGGGTACTACCACCTGACTTTCTCGGAGATTGGGCTTTTGACTTTTCCAGCTCATAGGCAGTTCCATCGCCAGTTTGGTGGTGCCACCACTTGACTAAACTTTTGAGTCACTAAATGAGCTTCCCAATGAGCCCAAATCAATCTCAATTTAGGTCTAATTAGCCCATAATTGAGTTAGCATGATTATATCAAAAACTAACTTAATTAGCCCCTTAAACTACTTCGATCTAGACAAATTGTTTGACATATCATTGGTTCATCTGGCCTTCGTCTGACCCTTTGGTATATCGTCCTCTCCTTCGGCATATTGCCTAATCGACGTATTGACCTCCTGCAATATCTGATCTTTCTGGTGCAATGTCCAATCCTTCTGGCCAAATGCTTGAACTCATGACACGAAATCTTTCTATTGGTACGTCGACTAGTTCTTCGGCCCGATGTCCATTCTTCTGACATATTTTACTCCAGCCTAACTTCTAATTCTTCATGCTTTAATCAATTTGCCTTTGTATGATCAAAGATAGTCCTACATTACTCAAACGCTGATTAGATCATAACTTCATTAATTGATTTCATCATCAAAATCCGAGATTCAACAATCTCCCTCTTTTTGATGACGACAATCAATTAATGATCGAGTTTCACTAAACTCCCCCTTCTATATGCCATAATTTCAATTATGAATCATATGCAATACATCATATCAACATAATTATTACTTACATCATAAGTTGAAGTATTGTATGCATAATCATCATACATAATTTTAAAATATAAAAGTACATCATACCGTATGATTCAAATTTTAAACCATCATCATAACTTCTCCCCCTTTGTCATTAACAAAAAGGAGAAGTGTAACTAGCATATTTTTAAAACACACAGGTTCTACTTCATTATATTCACTATAGAACATGCAAGCTAACAAGTTTTAGAGATATGCAAGTTTAACAATTTTACTTTTCTTAAGATGTGGAAGGTATCACTTTTGCTTCTTCTTGAAACGTGCATGCTAGCACATTTGCTTCTCTTTGAGATTTGTAAGCTAGCAAGTTTTTCTCATCGAAATGTGTAAGCTAGCACTTTTGTTTCTTTTTGAGATTTGCAAGCTAACAATACTTTCTCCCCTTTTATCATTGTTAAAAAGAAAGGAATAATATAATAATATAATTTTTTTCCCTTTACATCAATTTTCTAATCATGACAAATATTAATAACAAAGATAAATTTGCATCAAGAGTGATCAATTTGATGATAGGGTATAGATATCATAAACACAAAGGAGTCATAAACTAATCTCAGTTGTGAATATCGAAAGATCATGACTCATTTTGATAAGTCTTCTCTTTAGTAAAAAAAAAAAAAAAATCATATGAGAACAAATAATATAAGACTTTATTCATAAAAAATAAATCTCTAAGTTATAATTCTGACAATTCAAGAGAAAAATCATGATTCATTTGGATAAATATTTTCTTTAGTAAATAGCAAAAAAAAAAGTAGGAGATTAAAATATCTTGGTTCATGTAGAATAAATCTCAAGTTATAAATATTGAGAAATCAAGATCATGGTTTATTTGCATAAGTCTCCTCTTTAGTAAATGGTGAGAAGAAGAAATCATAGAAGATAGAAAAGACTTTGATTCCCATAAAAGATATCTTTAGTCAAGAAATCAATAGAAAGTTCACGATTCGGTTGGAGAAAGTGAAAGATTTGGATAAAACTCATTCAAATTCAATTCGTCAAATCATCAAAATCACTTTCATAGTTCAAGAGATTCATAAAAAATAACATAAATAGATTCATATTAGCATGCCCTAGTTTTTCATACAAAAGTCATGCATCATCATTTAAAAACCAAAAAATAAGTTTCATCACAAAAATAATCAAGATCAATAAGTCATAAATCATAAAAATCATCATTACTTTAAATTATCATTATATCATTACATCATTAAACATAAAGCATCTTCAATCAAAATCATTTTGTTTCGGCTAGTGAGCTTTGTGAAGTGTGTTGGATCTCCGTCATATACATTGAGCATTCACTATCAAGATTTTAATTTTTGCTCCTAGTTTTTAGTTGGTGAAAGTGAAAGATTTGGATAAAACTCATTCAAATTCTGTCAAATCATCAAAATCACTTTCATAGTTCAATGGATTCATAAAAAATAACATAAATAGATTCATATTAGCATGCCCTAGTTTTTCATACAAAACTCATGCATCATAATTTTAAAACCAAAAAATAAGTTTCATCACAAATATCATCAAGATCAATAAGTCATAAATCATAAAAATTATCATTACCTTAAATCATCATTACATTATTACATCATTAAATATAAAACATCTTCAATCAAAATTATTTTATTTCGGCTAGTGAGCTTTGTGAAGTGTGTTAGATCTCCTATCATATACCTTGAATATCCACTATTAAGATTTTAATTTTTGCTCCTAGCTTTCATTTGTAGAGATATCTACAAGAAAGGTGGGTCTGCTATAGGTACCCATTTGATTTTGGGTCCCTCATATTTAGATCTATCTATCTTGTTTTTTGACATAAGATCATTTATGGTTCATTTTGGAACTCAAACTAATTTATGCAAGTTATATCTTTTAAATAAATATTTATATACATAATGACCATGTCTATCATAAAAAATACACTTAACCTTATGGGGAACATGCAAAGTCGATCTTTTAACAAAGACTTTTATTGAGTATTATTCACAAAGTCAATTCCTTTCTTTCTACATATATGACCCTTATTAGTAAGAATCATGTTTAATGATTTGCTACCAATTTTAAAATTTTTTAATACTTATTCTAATAATATATATATTTTTTGTATGAACCTAATTCTTCACATTAAGTACAAGAGGTTAACATGTAATTATCATACTTATTTTTAAAATTTTTAAAATTATTAGAGAGAGAAGCGTGATCTTTTGTTAACAGTTTATATTTTTTATCAACTAATTCAAATAAATCATGAAAAACATCAATTAATTCACTGTAAGGTAAATAAGTTTTGGTTGAATCATTACCTCGTTGTTGAAAGCCATTAAAGCATAGTTCATCACTTCATCTTCATCGGTTTGCTCCTCGTCTTCGGATACACTTGATTCATCCCATGTCATCTTGAATACTTTATTTTTCTTTTGCAGCCTCTTCTTTTTAAGTTCGTTTTTATTCTTAGGTTCTTGTTTTATGAACTTTTAAAACTTTTTTATTATGAGTTCAAAGTCATTATCACTTGAGCTTTCGCTCGAGTGGTCTTTTTTTGTTCCAAGCGTCAAATTCTTCCTGTTCTTTAGAAGGTTATTCTTATATTCATCATGTGTCAAATAAGTCATTTCATAGGTCATTAAAGACCCGATAAGTTCTTCAAGAGCAAAGTTGTTCAAGTCCTTTGCTTCTTATATTACCATCACTTTTGAATCCTAATATTTTAGAAGGGATCTTAGTATTTTATTTATAAGTTCAAGGTTAGAAAAACTTTTACCAAATGCTTTTAAACCATTGACAATATCCATAAAATGAGTGTACATGTCTCCAATGGTTTCGCTTGGTTTCATTTGAAACAACTCATAATTATGCACTAAAAGATTAATTTTTAACTCTTTAACTCTAGTTGTGCCTTCATGTATGACTTCAAGTGTATGTCAAATGTCATGTACAGTTTCACATATAGAAATATGATTAAATTCATTTTTGTATAAAGAACAAAACAAAGTGTTCATCGCTTTAGCATTCAAAGAAAAAATCTTGTTTTCAAAATTATTCCATTCATTCATTAGTTAAGAGGACTTTTGAAAACTGTTTTCAACAATTTTTCATAAATCAAAATCCATAGAAATTAAGAAAATCTACGTATGTGTTTTTCAATAAGTGTAACCCGTCCCATTGAACATAGAAGGATGAGTGATAGAGTGACCATTTTGATTGTTGATAAAAGCCATCTCTCTTGGGTGTTAAACCAAATGGAGAGAAATGTGACTCTAATATCAATTGTTAGGACAGTTTCATCATAAAGAGAGGGGGGGTGAGGGGTGTGGGTGGGGGGTGCGGGGGGTTTGAATTAGTGCTTTCATAAAATTACATTGATTCAAAAATCTCATTCAATAAAGCCCGTATTAGAAAGATGAGTTTAACTTGAAACATTAGTAAAAGTAGTGAGTAAGTAAATCAGTTTGCAATATGAATGAAAAGCAGAAAGCAAATGCAAATTGAGTTTATAGTGGTTCAGTCGTTGCAACCTACGTCTACACTTGATTCCTCTTCCATCGAGGCCACCAGCGTTCATTACCAATCTTCTTTCAATGGGTGAAGATCAACTACCCTCTTACAACTCTTTCTCTTGCTAACATGCTCAAGAGAAAACCTTTACGACTCTCTTTTATACTAGACCTCACTCATCTCTTTAGAAGATTTTTTAAACTTAGGAGGAAGAGACTCTATACTTTAAGAGAGTTTATACCTTTTTTCGCAAGTATATTTTCCCTCTTCTCTACTCTATTTCTTGCTACCTCAAGTAGGAAATAGTGAGGTATTTGTAGACCTCAAATGACTTAAAAAATAGAGCCAAAAAGTGTCACATCCTTGATTTCAAGGGTACTGGCAAAACCACCACTTGCTAGTCTAACACCGAGTGGTACCACGACCCAGTCTAATAGTACCACTACCTAACACACTGATACTATTGGGAAATCTAGGGGCGACATCACATGCACAATGGAAGAACAGAAAAACAAAAACCTAAATTTCCCAAAAATATGTTCGTCGTCGTGTGAAGAGTGGTACGTTAAAACCTGTAAAACTTAAATTTACATGTGAGATAGTGTATTTACCTAGGGAGATTATATATCCCTGAATTCCTATAGATCTATGAGATTGGATGAAGGAGTTCAATTGCCCTTGTCTCTAGCGGTGATCCACACAATAGGGTTGCAATGATGCTCGTCAAATCGCTGTCCAAATCTCTATACCTGCTATCTAAGGAGAAGAATGGGAGAAGAGAATAGGAGGTGAGAACCAGGAAGCCCCAACCTATGGGCCTTTGGTTCTCTCTTATATATATAGGCCCCTAAGTAACTTAATCCTAATTGATCATACCCTATTGAATACTAGATCTCCATCCAATTACCCAAGTCTCTTAGATTAGTGGGTCTCTACTCAATAATGTCTTATTAGCTCTTATTAAATCTCATCCATGGGATCCAATAATTTAGGGGTTTATTGGATATCCAATAAGATAGGGGCTCTAACGGATATCTTATATCCGAACCTCTACTCGTTATAATGCCTACTATATGTATATAACCTTTTAGGCCCAATATCGAGCTGGCTGTGAGTCATACATGTCAGAACTCCTTCTGGCTTAGTAAATTATTATCTCTATAATAATTCACTCAACTCATCGACTACAAACGTACTAGGCCACTACGCTGTAGTTCCCAGATGATATAGGAGAATATAATCTTTTAGACTTATTTGTCCTCAGTTACCATGTACCTATAGTCTCTCATCCATCTAATATCTCAAAGACCATATACCGGGCATGGTGTTGTCAGGTATATACGGCTTCTCCTCGAGTCTCGCTTTAATTGGATTATCTTATAGAACTCTTTCTCTATCAATCCGAATGACCTTGGCCAAGGATTTGTTTGAACAAAAATACATAAGATATTCTTATTATGATATCGAGAGCAAATGATCCTATAACGATACTCAATAGCCCTCATAAGGTTGGCTACCACTCCCAATGATCGGCTATACTAGATCCGGAACTTCTAAACCTATAAGTATAGTATCAAAGAGTGGAGTACTTATACAGAAAATTCTTGGTATCTCAAGTCTAAGGACCAGATACACTACTAAGATAATGAAATCACTGTCTGATAATGATATATCATCAACCATCCAGTATTCCGTAAGCGGATCAATCAGTGAACTCATTTTCTAATAAGCACCTACATTGTAGCCATAGAATCCCCACACGGGCAACTATAAGACCAACCATCTTCATCATATGGATGGGTATATAACACACCAATCTGTTCAGTTATCTCGATGTCCCTCTCGAGTAACCTATAACCAAGATTATTTAGGGTCTGTGTTTAAAGGCAAATATGTCTCATTATCATAATCTCATCATGATCTGATTCCCATTACACAAATCCATGAACATCACAATATACAATAATTATATATATATATATATATATATATATATATATATATATATATATATATATATATATATATATATATATATATATATATATATATATATATATATATATATATATATATATATATATATACAACAAGTAATATAAAGTGAGAGAATGTCATAATAATAATAAGCAAAAAGACTATGTGACATATCACTATGTCACACATGCCATCACTCACGTGATTGACTTGTAGGGCACTTATGACTAGTAGACACTGGGAAGTACCACCGTTTAACAGTCTCGGAGACTGAGCTTTTAACTTTTCTAGCTCATAGACAGTTCCACCTTCAGTTTAGCGGTGCCACCGCCAGTTTAGCGGTGCCACCGCTAGTTTGGTGGTACCACTGCGTGACCCAACTTTTGGGTCATTGAATGAGCCTCCTAATGAGCCCAAATCAGTCCTAATTTAATCCAAATTGACCCCTAATTGAGTTAGTATGATTATACCAAAAACTAACTTAATTAGCCCTCTAAACTACTTCGATCTAGATAAATGATTACAAAGCATGAATCCTTTGTCTAGCATATCATTAGTTCATCCGGCCTTCGTTCGACCCTTCGGCGCATCATTCTCTCCTTCGACGTATTGCCCATTTGGCATGTTGACCTTCTGCAACATTCGATCTTTCTAATGCAATGTTCAATCCTTCTAGCCTGATGCTTGAACTCATGGCACGAAGTCCTTCTACCAGCACATCAACCAGTCCTTTGGATCGACGTTCAATCTTTTGACATATTTTACTTCGACCCAACTTCTGATTCTTCCTTCTTCAATCAATTTGCCTTTGCATAATCGAAGATAGTTCTACATTACTCAAACACTAATTAGATCATAACTTCATCAATTGATTTCATTATCAAAATCTAAGATTCAATAATATATTTATGATTATCTTATAGAGATAAGGGTTTTAAAAATTATTTTTAGATATTTGATTGGTTATTCAGAAAAATCCAAGGATACAGATTTAGTATAAGGATAATAGAATATAGTAATGTAATATTCATAGAAAATGATAAAATAAGTGAGAGTGAAAAATCTTAAAAGATTATTTTTGATATAGATGAGATATACGTTGATACTCTTTTATCATTTTCTATTCGAGAGATTGATGTTCCTTAAATCACTAAAAGAATTAATGAGGGTGAATAATACAATAATATTGATGAGCTCCTACATGATGTGATGTTGTTGCTAATAAATTTATAGAACAACCACAACCAAAAGTTTTAAGAAGATCTCCAGAGAAAGAAGATATATCATTTTTTATTATTATGTAGTATATATATAAGAATCAGAATATGATACAGGAATCAAAAGGATTCCTCATTATGTTCACAAGTTATGAAAAGTAATGATTTTGAAAAATGGTACGATATAATAAAAGAAGAGTTGAAATCAATAGATTAAAATTATATTTAAGAATTTATTGAATTATACAATAATTACAAAAGAGCCTATTATATAAGCATGACTTAAAGAGTAATGTCGAATGATATAAAAAACAAACTTATAACCAAAGGTTTTACTTATAAAGAATGCATCGATTATAACGAGATATTTTCTCTAATTTTTTTAAAATAAATTCGTTAAGAATCATCATAATATTAGTAACTTATTATGATTTTGAGTAATATCATATAGATATGAAAATAATATTTCTGGATGAAAATCTGGATAAGAAAAATTATATGAATTAACCTAAATGATTAGTAGATAAGAGATAGGAAATATAAAATTTGGTACACAAATTTAGGAAATTTATTTATGACTTTAAACAAGATTCTATATTGGCATATAAAGTTTCATAATATTATTATTTCTTTTAGATTTAAGAAAAATATTATTGATTAATGTTTATATCTAAAGATCGGTTAGAGCAAGTTTATTATATTAGTTTATATGTAGATAATATTTTACTTATAATAGTGATCTTGGTTTATTATATCGAACCAAGAAATTTCTCATCAAGATTTTTAAAATGATTGATATAAATGAGATAACTTATGTTATTAATATTGAGATATTTAAGAATAAATCTCAAATATTACTAAGACTATCTCATTATATATTCAGTAAATGACAAAAGTAAAAAATTTCAACCAAAACAATTATGTTTAAAATGACTTGCAAGATGATCAAATAAAAAAATATTTTATATATATGTGCAGCTAGAAATCTATTATATGCTTAAGTCTATAACATACTAGATATTAATTTTATAGTTGAAATACTAGATATATATATCGGAGTTACCCAAGAATAAAATACTAAAAGGCTACAAAGAAAGTAATAAGATATTTGGACAAAGGATTATATGCTTATATATATGAAATTAGATCATCGTGAAACGATGGTACTTTCAAATGTTAATTCTATAAATTGTCTCGATAGTAAAAAGTCTACTTTACATTTTATATTTATTAGTTGAATGAGTAATTTATAAAAAAGTATAAAATAATATATTATTATATTATCAATAATAGAAGTTAATTTTGTAATATACTTTGAGGCTACTAATCAAGCTTTATGACCATAAAATTTTATATTAGGACTTGGTGTAGTCAGATTTAATTACCAAGTTATTGAATATATATTTTGGGACATATCACAATAATTTTCTTCTCTAAGAATAATAAATATTTTAGTAATTCTATGTATTATGATATAAATTACTTGATAGTTAGATAAATAGTTCAAAAATAATTAATGTCAATTAAGAACTTAAGTTTTACTATATTGATTGTTAATGTTAAATAAGTGTTTGAAAAAACATGTTCTTATGATTGAGTTTGTGAGTAACCAATAAAAGATATGATGATACATGTTTGAGTGAATATTATAATTGACATTCTTATCTACATAATTAAAGTTACTTGTTTCTACTATTCTATTCAAATTTATATATGCACATATTATGGTCAAATATGATAATAGAATTATCTTGATATGATAAATTACATGGGTTATTTGGATGAAGGGCTAACAATATTATAGTACATAGAAGGAACTATGATTTTTACTGATATATAATCACAATGACTCGTATTGATAGTTAGACTTAATATGGTATGATTATATTTATTGAATTTATTAGCTTGTTCTATAAAATTGATGCGTACTGTCACGAATGATTGTCACGCACCCGTAACAACTCCGTTCAACGAACCGTTCGTTACTCTCGTCTACATGTACAGTTACTTGGCAGCATGTTTTGGCTTAGTTTTAAGTCCTTTTGCTTGTAAAAATGTAAGTTCGAACAAGTTGCAGCGCTATAGTGCGACCACTCACCGAACCGAGCAAAACAACCCCAAAACAGCTCCGTTTTCACGTGCCACGGGCTGATTTCTATAGCTCACTACTGCACGTGAAACGTCAGCCATCTCAGTACCCTAGAATCCCTCGGGTAGCACAAGGCTGGATGGGGCTTCGGTATAGTATCGGGAGTTGAACAATCTTTCGCAAGTTTGCACGTTACTTTGACAGGAACTTGTTGTCGCGCCCGGCACCCGGTGAACAGCTGTTTGTGGACTTGCAGTTATTCGTTCAACCTTCTGAAGTTCTTGTTTCCCCCCTCTTCCTCTTTTCTCTTGTGCACGCAAGGTACTCGCTTAATTGCTTGTAAAGCTTCCCCTTTTCGCGAGACGTCGGGACTTGTCCGTCGCTTGTTCTTCGAACTAATCAACTTTCTCTTTTTACAGGTCCTTCGGGACCTGCAAGAGGTTGCAAGTGGGCCGATCTTTGCAGATGAAAATCACAAGGGTGAAGCACAACTTAGGCAACACAAGCAAAGTTCACGTCTTTGCCACAAGAGTGCCTCGCGGCAATGTAAGCTAAGTTCGCGTCTTTGCCGCAAGGGTGCCTCACACCTTAGGCAATTCCAACTAAAGTCGTGACATTGTGGTATCAGAGCAGGTAAGCACTTCGAGCAAGTAGCGAAGGAACTTTGCAACTTAGCAATGACAAAGCATCATAGCAAATCAAGCAAGACGGGGCAAGCTGGACCCTTGCCCCATGTAGCCGCAGGTGGGCTACAAGTGCACATTTGCTCACATGTTGTTGGAGCCGCTCAGGAGGAGCATGATAGTGAACATGATGAGCAAGAAGTTGGCTACTCTCCGCGAGCAGAGGAGGCACAATCTGGAGCACTAATCGGGAAAAAGAGTCATAAGGAGAGACTCACAACGACGAAAACCCGCTTGGACGTTCTCGAAGCGAGCTTGGAGGAACTCTACCATGGCTAACGAAGGCTTGTTGGGGTAGAGAGCTCATACAAAGAAGTAGAGTCTAGGATCGACAAGGTCGAGGCCCTAGTCGACCGATTGTCAGATGACACCAAAGACTCCGTGCAACACCTGTAGGAAGTTATGGCGGAACTCACTTCGAGGGTATCCATGCTCACAAGGGTACTAAATATGGGAGGAAGCAACACCCACGTTGCATTGTCATAAAACTTGAGGGCACCCGAGCCTCATGGTTATGGAGGGGCCAGAGATGCAAAAGAGCTTGAGAATTTCCTAGTCGATATGGAACAATACTTTCGAGCTTCGAGGCCTGATTCTGAAGAAACCAAAGTTTATATAGCGACCATGTATTTGAACGGAGATGCAAAACTTTGGTGGCAAACCCGTTGGGAGGAGATCCAACAAGGTCGGTGTCGAGTTGACATATGGGAGGACTTGAAGCGAGAGTTGAGAACTTAGTTCCTATCGGAGAATACTGAATTCGTTGTAAGAAGGAAATTGAGACAACTTCACCAAAATGCTTCCATCTGAGACTATATGAAGCAATTTTCTACACTAATGCTGGACATCCAAGACATGTCCGAGAAGGATAAACTGTTTAGCTTCCTCGATGGTTTGAAGCCATGGGCACAACAAGAACTACATCGAAGGAATATTGTCGATTTGATCGGGGCAATTGCTACCGCAGAAAGGCTTACTGACTTCGTTTCCTCTGAAGACCCAGGAAGAAAGAAATAATCTTCAAGCAATCGCTCTTCAAAATATTCTCGAGGGAAGGAGCTCGGGGGAGAACAAAAGAAGAAGAGTTCCCACAAAGGTCCAAGCCCGAAAGGCAAGACCCCGAAACCTAGCAGATGCTTCTTGTGTAAAGGGCCACGCATAGTGAGGGAGTGCCCACAAAAATAGGCACTCAATGCTTTAACAGCTTCCATCCATCCCCCCAAATCGGACAAGGGCAAGGCTTTCGCTCTTAATTCGAGTAGTTTTGAATCTAGCAACGATGACGAGAAGTCGTAAGGACCCTGGATGGGAGCAATGCGTTTGTTGAATGCCATGCAGGGTTAAGTGGGGGAGAACACGAAGATAAAGCTACAAAAAGCAGGAAGTGGTAAGCTGATGTACATAGACATCAAGCTAAATGGCCAAACGACCCGTGCAATAGTGGACACGGGTGCTAGTCACAACTTTATTGCCGATCGAGAAGTAAAGCAACTTGGGCTGATCTTGGAGAAGAGCCCAAGTCGAATGAAGGCGGTGAAAACAAAGGCCAAGCGGGTCTCTAGGTTAGCAAAGGGAGCCCCCATTAAGATTAGAACATGGAACGGGAGCACGAATATGATGGCGGTGCCATTAGACGACTTCCAACTAATTCTTGGAATGGAGTTTATGAACGTAGCGAAGTTGGTGCCAATGCCGTTCCTAAACACCCTATGCATGATGGGGGGTGACGACCCTTGTGTGGTTCCTATTTCTCGAAGAGGAACCAAAGACCCCCAACAGATATCGACATTACAACTGATGAAGGGGGTACAAAAAGGCAAACTAACATTCATGGCTGCTATAAAGCTAGAGTCACTCGACGAGAAGGCCATGCTAGTCATAAGTGCCCAGCAAGCCAATCACGTGAGTGATGGCACGTGTGACTTGATACAGAATCTTTTTGCTTATTATATTTTTGGCGTATATCACTTTATAACTATTGCATAAATGCATATGTATTGTGATGTCCTTGGATTTGTGCAATGGGAATCGGATCGTGATGAGATCACGATAATGAGATCGATTCATCTTTAAACACATATCCTAAATAATCCCGGTCATAGGTTACTCGAGAGGGACATCGTGATAACCGGATAGACTGGTGTGCTGTATACCCGTCCATATGATGGATGCAGCTGGTCTCATAGCTGCTCGTGTAGGGACACTAGGGATACAGTACAGGTGCTCATTGGAGAATGAGTTCACTGATTGATCCGCTTACGGAATGCTGGATGGTTGATGATGCCTTATTGTCAGACAACGATTCCGTAGTCCTAGTGGTGTATCTGGTTCTTAGACTTGAGACACCAAGGATGTCCTGTATGAGTGCTCCACTCTTTGATACCAGACTTATAGGTTTGGCTGTTCCCAGATCTAGTACAGCTGGTCATTGGGAGTGGTAGTCGACCTTACGAGGGCTATTGAGTGTCGATAGAGGATCATCCACTCTCGGTATCATGAGAGGAATATCCCATGTGTTCTTGCTCAGACAAATCCCTGGCCAGGGTCATTCGGGTTGAGAGAGAAAGAGTTCTCCGGGAGAATCCGATTAGAGCGAGACTCAAGTAGAAACCGTATGGGTCTGACAGCACCATGCTCGATATACGGTCTCTGGGATATTAGATGGATGAGGGACTATAGGTACATGGTAACTGAGGACAGACAGGTCCAATGGATTGGATTCCCCTGTATCGTCTGGGGACTACGGCGTAGTGGCCTAGTACTTCCGTAGTCGATGAGTCGAGTGAATTATTACAGAGATAATAATTCACTTAGTTAGAAGGAGTTCTGACAGGTATGACTCACGGCCAGCTCGATATTGGGCCTAGAGGGTCACACACATATGGTAGGCATTGCGATGAGTAGAGGTTCGGATATGAGATATCCGACGGAGCCCTTGTCTTATTGGATGCAGATCCAATACCCACTAGGGAAAGGACCCATTAGGGTTTTGACACGGGATCTCTATAAATAGGAGGGATTCACAGCCTCATAGACTAGAGTCTTTGCTTGCCCTTCCTATTCTCCTCTCCCTCTCCACCTCAGAGTAGGCCTGGAGTTTTGAGGAGCATCGTCGCAACCCTGCTGTGTGGATCACCGCTAGAGAGGAGGACGCTTGACCTCCTTCACCCTCTCCTGAGGATCTGCAAGGAAACAGGGATATATGATCTCCCTAGGTAACAAAATCCCTATACGCAGTTTTGTGTTTTGCGGATTTTTGCGCACCAATCTTCGCACGACGATGAACATCTTTTTGGGAATCGGGGATTTTTGTTTTCTTGTTCTTCCGCTGCGCATATGATGTCGCCCCCTATGATTTCCCAACAGGCCATTCATGAACCTACTATGGTGGCAAACGTCCTAAAAGAGTTCACTGATATTATGCCACCTGAGTTGCCAAAGACTCTTCTGTCACGCAGAGGCGTGGACCATAATATCGAGCTAGAGCCAGGAGTGAGGCCTCCAGCAAGACCACCCTACCGCATGCCCCCGCCAGAGTTGGCAGAACTCAAAAAGCAGTTAGGTGAACTACTAAGCGGTGGTCTCATCCACAGTTCGAAAGCACCATTCAGAGCTCCAATTCTCTTTCAAAAGAAACAAGATTGGAGCCTCCGACTCTGCGTCGATTACCAAGCCTTCAATAAAGTGACAGTGAAGAACAAGTATCCCATCCCACTCATCGTGGACTTATTCGACCAATTGGGCAAAGCCAAGTATTTCTCAAAACTCGATCTTTGGTCGGGATATTGGTAAGGGCGCATTGCTGAAGGCGACGAAGTGAAGACAACCTGTGTGACCAAGTATAGAGTGTTTGAGTTCTTGGTGATGCCTTTTAGCTTAACCAACACTTTAGCCACATTCTGCACTCTCATGAATCAGCTAATCAAAAAGTATTTGGATAAGTTCGTGGTCATCTACTTGGACGATATCGTCGTCTACAGTCAAACACTTGAGGAGCATGTCAAGCACCTTCAAATAATTTTCAAGATTCTTAGGGAGAATACTTTATTTATGAAGAGAGAGAAATGCTACTTTGCTCAAATAGAGATCTTATTCTTGGGTCATCGAATCGGTAATGGCTCCATTCAGAAGGATAAATCGAAGGTGCAAGCGGTTGTGGAATGACGAACTCCAATGAAGGTGCTAGAGTTGAGATCCTTCCTTGGTTTCATCAACTACTATCGACGCTTCATAGCGGGATATTCGAAGCATGCAACTCCACTGATGGAGTTGTTGAAGAAGGAGCAGTTTTGGAGGTGGTCTGATAAATGTGAAATTGCATTCCAATATCTAAAGGCTGTCATTTTGGAAGAACCAGTGCTCAAATTGTCGGACTATGGGGAGCCCTTTGAAGTCCATATAGATGCTTCAAACTTCGCTATTGGAGGAGTACTCATGCAGGAGGGTCATCCGGTGGCCTACGAGAGCCGCAAGCTCAATGAGACCGAGCGTCGATATCTAGTGCATGAGAAAGAGATGATAGCAGTGATCCACTATCTACGAGTTTGGTGACACTACCTTCTCAGATCATGATTTGTGCTGAGGACAAACAATATCGCTTTGAGCTATTTCCAAACTCAGAAGAAACTCTCCCCAAAGCAAGCACGATGGCAGGACTTCCTGGCTAAGTTTGATATGGCAATGTATAAGCTCAGAAAGGTGAATGTCATGGCTGATGCATTGAGTCGGAAAGTGGAGCATGTGAATGCAGTACGATTAGAAGGTAGAGGCCAAGCAAGTAAGTTACACTCCAACTTCCTTTTCAGGATCAGGGATGGACTGTATAGTGATCCCAAAGCAGAAGCCCTGATACAGCTCATTAAAGAAGGCAAGATACGACGGTTTTGGGTCCAGGAGGGACTCGTTTACACCAAAGGGAATAGGGTCTATGTTCCTTGAGTGGACAATCTGAGACGTGAACTCTTAAAAGAGTGTCACGATTCCCTTTGGGCTGGACATCCAAGCATTCATAGAACCTTGGCTCTCATGGAGAGGGCATTCTATTGGCCGAAGATGGGGACTGATGTGGAGGAATATGTTCGAACGTGCCTCACTTTCCAATAAGACAAGGTAGAGCAACAAAAGCTGATGAGACTTTTGGAGCTGTTGCCCATACTAGAAAGGCCGTAAGAGAGCATTTCCTTGGACTTCATATCAAGCTTGCCCGTAGTAGGGAGACTCGGATCAATACTCGTGGTGGTTGATCGATTTTCTAAGTATGCAACATTCATTGCTGCTCCCCTATACTGTTCAGTAGAGGAGGCGGG
Organism: Musa acuminata AAA Group; assembly: GCF_036884655.1. NCBI lineage: Eukaryota > Viridiplantae > Streptophyta > Magnoliopsida > Zingiberales > Musaceae > Musa > Musa acuminata. Next base: position 39,240,042 of record NC_088357.1, read on the forward strand.
CAAGCTGATGATGAAGGATGTGGTGAAGTATTATGGAGTCCCGCACAATATCATCAGTGATCGAGACGCTCGGTTCCTGAGACGATTCTGGACCGAGCTATTTAAATTATTGGGGTCGAAGTTATACTTCTCCACAAGCCTCCACCCCGAGACGGATGGCCAGACTAAAAGGATAAACTCACTCCTAGAGCAATATCTTCGGCACTACGTGAGTGCCAACCAACAAGATTGGGTGAAGTTGTTGGACATTGCCCAATTCTCCTACAATTTGCAGCGGAGCTCTGCGTCCAACAAGAGCCCATTCGAGATTATTATAGGGCAACAACCGTCAACTCCTCATACCATGGTAATTGGATATACTGGGAGTAGTCCATCAGCCTACCACTTTGCAAGGAAGTGGTACCGAAATATAGATATTGTACGAGCTTACTTGGAGAAGGTGGCAAAAAGAATAAAGAAGTGGGCAGACTTGGGAAGGAGATCGCAAGAGTTCAAGATCAACGATTTGTTGTTAGTCAAGCTCTAATCAGTATCACTCCAATTTTTTAGGAACAAAGTATATAAAGGATTGGTGTCCAAGTATGAAGGGCCTTTCCCAATTATCAGTAGGGTGGGCAACATCTCCTACAAGTTATAGTTACTGACATAGTTCAAAATTCATAATGTTCTTCACGCCAGCAACTTGAAAGCCTACCACTCGGATCCGCAAGATGCTTCCCAAAGTGTTCTAACTCAGCTACCCCCCACCACAGCCTCCTACGAGAAGCGAGTTGAAACCATTCTAGCGGACCGCAAGATAAAGCTACCCACTGGAACTGAGCAAACTAAGTACATGGTGAAGTAGCAAAAGTTTCCCCGAACTGAAACTAGTTGGGAGCCTAAAGATGCCCTATGACATGAAGAAGCAATCATCAACAACTATCAACAAGCGTCGACGAGGGTGTCGACAGTTTGAGTGGGGGAGAATGTCACAATCGGTCGTTGCGCACCCGCAACAACTCTATTCAACGAACCGTTCGTCGCTCTCGTCTATATGTACAGCTGCTTGGCAGCATGTTTTGGCTTGGTTTTAAGTCATTTTGCTTATAAAAATATAAGTTCGAATAAGTTACAGCGCTACAGTGCGATCGCTCACTGAACCGAGCAAAACAACCTCAAAACAGCTCCGTTTTTGCATGCCATGGGCTGATTTCTGTAGCCCGCTACAGCACGCGAAACGTAAGCCATTTCAGCACCCTGGAACCTCCCGAGTGACATAGGGCTGAATGGGGCTTCAGTATAGTGTCAGGCATCGAACAATCTTTTGCAAGTTCACACGTTATCTTGACGAGAACTTGTTATCGCGCCCGGCACCCGCTGAGCAGCTGTTTGTAGACTTGCAGCTGTTCATTCAACTTTATAAAGTCCTTGTTTCCCCCCTCTCCCTCTTTTCTCTTGTGTTTGCAAAGTGCTCGTTGAATTGCTTGTAAAGCTTCCCCTTTTCGTGAGACATCAGGACTTGTCTATCACTCGTTCTTCGAACTAATCAACTTTCTCTTTTTACAGGTCCTTCGGGACGTTGCAAGTGGGCTGATCTTTGCGGACACAAATCGTAAGGGTGTAGCACAACTTAGGCAACGCAAGCTAAGTTCACATCTTTACCGTAAGGGTGCCTCGCGACTTAGGCAACGCAAGCTAAGTTCGTGTCTTTGCCACAAATGTGCCTCACGCCTTAGGCAATTCTAGCTAAGGTCATGACAATACATGTAAAATATTTTTTTACAAAGTTTTAGAGCCCAATTAAGTAATATTACTTTCAAATAAAATTTTATTTTATTTTTAAAATTTTTTATATCTCATTAATTAATAGATTAATTAAAAAAATCAGATTATGTGATCTTATCTAATTAGGTAAAATATATTATAAATATAATTAAATTTTGATTATGGTTATTGATAATAAAAAAAATCTAATTATAATAGGATTCCTTATGAGATGATTTTGATGAGAGTGACTCTCATAATTACCATCGTTTATAGAAGGATAGAATTTCACAAGGACTGAACACTAGTTATTGATATTATAAATCTATTCTCAATCTCACTTAGTCCTAAATCTGTCATTCATAGTAGTTATGTGAAGGATAGGAAGAGAGGAGAATGCGAGTCTAGTTTTTCTTGTAGATCGATATTGTTGTAGTTTTCAGATTCGATGATGGTGCAACTACGGATTAGATAAAAACCTTAAAGGTATGCATCATAAATTTGATATATCATTATTTAATTTTAATTTTTAATATTAATATTTTTCACATGATAATAGAATAATCATAAATTTTATCCTTATAATACTATCTACCATTAGCCTAAGTGGATGACATATTACAGATTAAATCTGATAACATTCTAATACGATTATCCAACTACAATGCCTTCTCGTGCTGCAGTAGTGTATCTATCATCACAACTAAAATGTGATGGCTTGCAAAAAGTTGTTGATTATAGCAACATAAAGGAAAGCATTAAAAGCTATCCATTTGATCTTTCGTTAAAAAAGATTAGCAGCATTCTAAAGCTGCAGTATTTTATATGTTTTACGTGCTACATTAATTATATCCATTAATGTAAAATGCACGAGGTCTCACCCAAATATTTTCTGTACCAGTGCAGGGATTTCTGGAGCCACGTGGAACAGAAGTGCAATCTCAGATTTGAGTCCTTACCTAAACAGGAGGCTTGGAAGTTACGCAGCTTTTGAAGGAGCTGCGCCGTCGACGTTATGGCTCAATAGAAACGAAGCTCTTTTCCTAAACAAGCAATCCAAGCCGACTGCTATCCGGTACAAGGCAATGGCTTGCTCGAGAGACCTTATGATCCTGCGGTTCGGGCGCCGTGGGCGGAAGACAAGACCACAGATCAGATAGATGATGATGACCTGATTCTAAATTATGATGGTTCGTTTGTGTTTGGTGCTTCTGCAGGGATCGACTCTTTTGTTCATGATGAGCTGGAAGCGTGGTAGCTACGGGCTATGGCAAGGTTGCGGCTGATGGTGGAATACACAGAGAGAGAGAGAGAGAGAGAGAGAGAGAGAGAGAGAGAGAGAGAGAGAGAAAGCGGAAGGCAAGTTTGCTTCCTTGGCACTCGCTTGCGGTTGTAAAAAACCATTATACGAACCATTAGGAGGAATGTGAATGTGGTAGCACATAGCCTAGCATTGTTTGGCAGAAGTCCTAATGTCTATGATTAGAGAGTTCAAAAATGAATTACTGATTGTGCATCCATTCATTAATTCCTTTCGGAGTACGATTACTAACACAAAGCATTACGATTTTGTATAAAATTCCGCATCTTCCACAACTACATTATTTATCTCTTGGAGATTATTTCTTGTTTCATTAAATCATTTCTAACCATTATGACAAATGAATTCAACGTCTGCTTGAGAATTTAAAGTTTATTGGCTTCATCCAAGAGGATTTTTAATCCAACATTTTGTCCTTGTCCTTTTTTTTTCCGGTAACTCTTATATACATCTTCGATCGAGCTATTCATTGGCTTTATATTTCTTAGTTAAAATTATCATGATGATTGACCTATGTAAATCGATACATCTAAAATTATGCTATCCAAAATGTCAATTCTTCTCTTACTTTCAACTTCATTGACTTCATATTTCCTGGCTAAAGATGTCATAATTCCGCCTAACTTGATAATTGGCCTATATAACTTGATAGATCTGAAGCTACACAACCCAAAAATGTTTAAATTCAGATTGATATTTATTTAAACCAATTCAATTCTTCTCTTATTTCCCACTTCATTGGCTTCCTATTTCCTAGCTAAACATGTGATAATTTCGTCTAATTGATTTATATAACTTGATAGATCTGAAAGCACACTACCAAAAATGCTTAAACCTGAGTTGATGATTGTATAAACTATTTCTTTTTTTTTTACTTTTGGCTTCATTGGCTCCATATTTCTTAGCTAAAGATGTCAGACATGATAATTGACCTATAAAACTTCATAAGTTTAAAATTTCACTGTCCAAAATGCTTAATCTCAAATTAATGATCGAATAAACTAATTCAATTCTTTTTTTGCCTTTGAAAGTTGTCGGTCTAACATGATAATTGACCTATATTACTTGATAGATCTAAAAAAAAATTATACTGTCCACAATATTTTAAACTTGGATGGATGATAGTATAAGCTAATTCAATTCTTCTTTCAGTGAAATTAAATTTCAGTATTATAACTAAACAATGTAGATCTTACATTATTGATTCTCTTTATTGTTATTATTGTTATCAAGATATTCTTCTCCACACACTTCACTCCTACAAGAAGGAAAAATAAAAATAGAAAAATGTTTCGGGAATCCCGAAAAATACAGAACCATGAGACTGTGAGACATCAACAACAACAGTTCTCCATGTTACTGACTTGACCAAGGAAACTTCATTAAAAATTAAGATGTTTTTATTTTAAAATACCAGCATCAAAAGCCTACTCGAGGCATGATAGGAGAAGAGCTTGCTAATCTAATTAGAAAATTAACAAGATAATAGAAGAGAACAGGATGTAGTTGCAGCCACAATATTAAAACTAAGAAGAGGATATACTTGTCTGAAAGGGCTTCAGAACTTGTCTCAGTTGCCACCAGAAACTGTGCCTTGGATAGCCAATGCAGCTGCATTTGTTGTCTCTTTCCATTTAATCATTCTTAATTTTTGCTCTGAAAGTAGCTCACTTTTTTCTCCTTTCTTTTCTTTTTCTTCTCAAATTAACACTCAAAATACTTCTCCTTGTAGTATTTCCAGGATTAGAACAAGTTAGTCAGAAGGAATGAATCATCTATCTGACTTCCAAATAGTTAGAACATCATGACCTGTCGTTAGAATCATTCATATCACCTCTCACAAACCTGAACTTGTTTTCTTTTAGCCCAAACTCTTCTCTAAGGATGTTTTTTTAATGTCGAACTCTTTTAGCTTCCAGACCATGCACTATTGACAATAAATATCTCCTGATTTGAGTTGAAGTGGTAGTGAAGTTAGACATAAGTAGGCCTAACTTTCACTTGTTCAGCATAAAAAACAAAAGGGTACTCGACTGGTGAATATTTACGTAGAAGATTTCAAGATCATGACTCTGAAGCCAAGCAATGATGTATGCTTCTTCTCAAATTAAAACCAAAGAACAGGATGGCAATGGAGGAAAAACCATGAGTTGGAACCTGATAACTGATGGGTAATATTGATGGATAATTGATAAGTTGGAACCTGATATTGATGGATAATTTATAGGCAGCTTCATTTGCTTACCCCTTAAAAGAATGAAAAAAAGAGAGATTTTATCTTTGATCAACTTCTAAGAGATTATTACCTCTGACTCCATTGTTTGAGATACAAAATGATCAGCTACCTAACATATACTCCTCAAACATCTGATGTTGAATCAGCCAAAATCTAAATGGGAAGCAAAGTTGCCCAACCCAGGGAACAGGAGAAGGATAAAGGGGCCAAAAATTCCAGACCTCTGTGATCCAAGAAACCTTACTCCTCCTCCAAGCTACATGGAGGAATGGAACTGCTCACTTTGCAGTACAAACAAGAAACTCCCACGAATGCTTTCCTTGCTCTTAACTGAGAAGAATATGTGGATGACTCCTCCAAGAAATGTAGCAGCATCCCTTCCTCTGATCACAGTCTTCCGCCAGCCTAAGTCTCCAGCTATCAAATCAAAGATTCCATGTTAGTCGAGCATCGAGATGATAGCAATCATCTGATATAAATTGACAGCTTCAACGGGGATGAAAGCCAGGTCATAGCCTTCTTTGTAGGTCTTCAAGGTCGACTCCAGCTACCTTCTTCCTGTTGCTCCAAGATTTCCACCATGGCCGGTGCAGGGCGCACCGTCAAGAGATCAGACAGCATTGCAGATGCCTTGCCTGAAGCACTCAAACAGAGCCGCTACCAGATGAAGCGGTGCTTCGCGAGGTATTACTCGATCAATGCTTTTAATTCTTGGTAGCATTAGCAGCATATCGACAAATCGAGATGTCTTCATGTCCCAAATGACGTATCAGGTACGTCTCAAAGGGCAGGAGACTGATGAAGAACCAGCAGTTGATGGATGAACTGGAGAGCACAATGGATGACAAGGTCGAGAAGTCCAAGCTCATGGAAGGATTTCTCGGCTTGGTTATTTGTTGGACACAGGTAGGAGTTCCATCTTGCTCTTCCTTTCTCAGTTAATTAATACCTGCAAACAAAGCTCACTTGCAACTCAAATGGCAGGAAGCAGTTGTTCTTCCTCCATTTGTGGCATTTGCGGTTAGACAACATCCAGGGATATGGGAATATGTTAAAGTCAATGCAGAGGATTTATTTGTCGATGAAATCACTGCTTCGGAGTTCTTGAAGTTTAAGGAAACAATATATGATGAGAGATGGTAGTGTAAATTACGTAAACATTTGCACTTACAGTTCAGTCTTGTTCATTCGTTCATGGAAATTTGCAGGGCAAATGATGAGGATGCACTGGAGGTGGATTTCGGGGCCTTCGATCTGTCAACACCTCATCTCTCCTTGCCTTCGTCGATAGGAAATGGCATGCAATTCATATCTAAATTCTTGTCATCGAAACTAAGTGAGAATCCAAAGAACGCGAAGCCATTGTTGGACTACCTGCTCGCGCTTAATCACCGAGGAGAAGTAAGAACCCAGAGCAAAAGAAGAGATAGCATTAAGGCTAAATCATGGTGAAGAACATATCAAAGATCTTTAATCACTTTGCTTTTTTTTGCAGAAGCTAATGATCAATGGCTTCCTCGACACCGTGAGCAGACTCCAGTCAGCGTTGATCTTGGCCGAAGTATTTGTCAGTAACCTCCCCAAGAACATGCCATTCGAAAAATTCGAACAAAGGTGATTCCCACCTGCAAGAAACACACAACGGTGTAAAGAAAGAAAACTTGAGAGTTGGTGTGATTCACATACACAAAGTTGTTCTGCAGATTTCAAGAATGGGGTCTGGAGAAAGGATGGGGCGACACCGCCGAAAGGGTGAAGGAGACTGTGAACTCTCTGTCCGAGGTTCTTCAATGTCCAGATCCTGTGAACATAGAGAAATTTCTTGGTAGAGTTCCGGCCATCTTTAACATCGTCATCTTCTCGCCGCATGGCTATTTCGGACAAGCAGATGTTCTTGGCTTGCCTGATACCGGAGGCCAGGTGCAGAACTCATGCCACAACCCATCATCGAATCAGAGACTAGCTTCTCATCGGTTCGTTTCCGGTGCAGGTTGTCTATATCCTGGATCAGGTGAGAGCCTTCGAAGAAGAATTGCTTCTCAGGATCAAGCAGCAAGGTTTGACGATTACACCCCGAATTCTTGTGGTAAGTCAATGAATTCCCATGAGTTCTTGTTCCAGGCTTCCAGCCATTTAATGAATGTAATGCAAGTCCATGTCCACAAACAAGCAAAACCAATAAAAGAGGTGATGATAGGTAACGAGATTGATACCAGAAGCCAGGGGGACCAAATGCAACCAAGAACTCGAGGCAATACTGAATACAAAGCACTCACACATCCTGCGAGTGCCATTTAGGACCGAAACCGGAGTGCTGCATCAATGGGTTTCTCGATTCGACATCTACCCCTACCTCGAGAGATATGCTCGGGTATGTCTCTCCAGTTCAATAGCTTCAGCTTGAGTAGGATTCTTCTGATAGGGGAGTACTTGCTTTGTGGAATTCTGTAGGATGCAGCCGCCAAAGTTCTTGACATCTTGGAAGGGAAGCCAGACCTGATCATCGGCAATTACACTGATGGCAACTTGGTAGCATCTCTCGTGGCAAGCAAACTTGGAGTAACTCAGGTATCAGCTGTACTTCTTCTTCCTAACACAATGTAACACGAAGTAGTCTGAATCCTTGTGGTTCTTCAAGAAACTTATGGAAGAACACCATAAAACCAGGGTACCATAGCACATGCTCTTGAGAAAACCAAGTATGAGGATTCTGATGTCAAATGGAAGGAACTTGATCCAAAGTACCACTTTTCCTGTCAATTCACAGCCGACATGATCTCGATGAACACTAGTGATTTTATCATCACAAGCACATACCAAGAAATTGCAGGAAGGTATGCTCTCGCACAACTTCTTTGAAATCTCACTTGCTCTTTACCATAAATTAGTGTTTGGGCAATGCAGCAAGGATAGGCCTGGGCAGTACGAGAGCCACAATGCGTTTACGATGCCTGGGCTGTGCCGGTTTGCGTCGGGCATCAACGTCTTCGATCCCAAGTTCAACATTGCTTCCCCTGGAGCCGATCAATCCGTCTACTTCCCCCATACGCAGAAGCACAGGCGCCTGACTTCGTTTCATCCTGCTATTGAGGAGCTACTGTATAGCAAACAAGACAATGACGAACACATGTAATTGTCTCACCTTAATCTTTAACGAACAGCAACGAGTTCAGCTTTCCAAGGTCACTGACATCTGAATCAAACACTGCTCATGGCAACAGAGGGTTCCTCGCGGACAAAAGGAAGCCAATCATCTTCTCCATGGCAAGGCTGGACACAGTGAAGAACATTACCGGTTTGGTGGAGTGGTACGGGAAGAACAGTAGGCTACGAGAGCTCGTGAACCTCGTCGTCGTTGCCGGCTTCCTTGACCCCTCGAAGTCGAAGGACAGGGAAGAGATCAGCGAGATCAAGAAGATGCATTCCCTGATTGACAAGTACCAATTAAAAGGCCAGCTGCGTTGGATAGCAGCACAGAACGATCGCGTGAGGAACGGTGAGCTGTACCGCTGCATCGCCGACACCAAAGGAGCTTTTGTGCAGGTTCTTTCTTTCTTCCTCGATACTCTCATCGCGGCCATGACCATGGACCGAGTACATGAACTTCTTCCATGCTTCCAGCCTGCTCTGTACGAAGCATTTGGTCTGACAGTGATAGAGGCAATGAACTGCGGCCTGCTCACCTTCGCGACCAACCAAGGAGGTCCGGCGGAGATCATCGTCGACGGGGTCTCTGGCTTCCATATCGATCCAACCAACGGCGACGAGTCGAGCAACAAGATCGCGGACTTCTTCGCCAAGTGCAGGGAGGACAGCAGCTACTGGAACAGGGTGTCCACTGCCGGAATCCAACGCATCAATGAATGGTAGGTGGGATGGCATGCATGACTTCGCCGCCATCATGAGCTTAAACCTCAAACTGCAGCTTCGTTTTGGCAGCTACACATGGAAGATCTACGCCACCAAGGTGTTGAACATGGGAACGTTCTATGGCTTCTGGAGGCAACTGAACAAGGAAGAGAAGCAAGCCAAGCAACGATACGTCAAGTTGTTCTACAATCTCCAGTTCAGGAAATTGGTAAGTTCAGGGCGAAATCAAAACCACGTCTTTGACGTACTTCATGACTTATCGATTCCGTTGCAGGCGAAGACAGTTCCAGCTGTGGATTCCACATCCGAGGCTGTGCCAGTATCATCCAAGCCTCTAACGAGGCCTTCGCCTCAGATAACACGAAGGCAAGCACTTCCATTATTCCCTGAGATTTTTGCTTAACAAAGTCATGATAAATAGCTAACCAGCCATTACTCCTTTACCTGAAGCAGGCGCACGCAATCGCGAATCCAAAGGTGAGACGATCGAGCACTGCAACATCGATCCATGTTTTCTTCCTGATAACTCTCTTCTTACCTCTGCATTGTTACATCTTTTAGGGTCTTCTTTTAATCCGTGAACACAACATGATCTCAGGATGATCACAGAATACTTGACATCAAAAATACCTTCTGCCGAAGCCACCGGAGATGCTTCTTCGACCAAATAAATCACTGCGTTATTTGCAGGAGCCACAAGAGGCGTGGTTGCATTTGTACTTCGGATGTGTATTAATTTACGCAATAAAACAGGGTTTGTGAGTAAAATAAGATTGAGATTGCTGTTATATTTTGTGTACATGTTATGGACATTGCACTCTCACATACTTCACCATGTGCTAAAGCACAGAACCATTGTTCGAGTGGAAGCTGAGAATAGAACATCTATATTGCAAATATAATTAAAATATACACCTGATTATATTAGTTATATTTTTTTTATAATTTATTAATATCAAAGCACCACGAGGGAAAGTTGCTCGCCAAGTGTCGACTGAAAGCTGCGTAGTGAGAAAAATCCTCTATTCTGTTGAGGAGAGGGAACATGTTAATGTATTGAAGCATTTTTATTTCTTCAATAAAGCTTCTTCAATAATTGTTCTTATCTTCTATTATTTTCTTCATTAGAGCAGTGAAAAAAGCGAACCTTCGCCCTTGTCTTCGGCCAGCTCCACGGCCAAGCCTCATCTTCCTCACCACAGTAGCCTTCGCTACCTTCGCTGATCTGCCAAAAGTCGGTGAACTTAAGGAGAACGAAGGGTGGACTTAATGAGAACGAAGGGAATGCCTGTGCCCTCGCAGCAACAGCAATCGTAATAGTAGCAGCGATATGCTCTTATCCTACTCATGAAGTCTCTCGCTTGTAAATCATTCTTTGCATCGATCCAAGATTGGTATCCTTATCAGGAGCACCATGCCCCCGCAAGATTGTGCTCCTGATAAGGATACCAATCTTGGAACGATGCAAAGAATGATTTACAAGCGAGAGACTTCGTGAGTAGGGCAAGAGTAGATCGTTGCTCTTATCTTCTATTCAATGGTTTACAGATTGTATTTGTTGGGAAAAAACTTGTTAAAGCATAATATTCTTTTCCCTCTTTTTGTATCAGAATGGGTTCCTCATCAAAATACCAACTTGATATCCAAATAAAAATATCAACCAGCACAGCATAAACAATAGAGCAAATAATCAATCACACAGTGAGACCAAATCTTTTAACATGGAAAACCCAATGTGAGAAAAACTACGGGACCGTAATCCACCTCAAACTTCCACTATCAATAGTAATGATAACAAGTTTATAATATGTCTTTTCTAGAATAACTAGAGGATCACAATAACATCAATATTATATATCTTGGCTCTAGCAGATCATCATATAGGATGAATCTCCTCAAAAGAAAATTATAGGTATCACAAAATGGGTATAACAGGAAAGTACCTTAGAGAGGGTAAACTGTAGATCAACACCATTAGGATTATAGAGTTTACTGTAAGGATTCTCCACATAAAATTTGGATCAAAACTGATGACGTTTGGCCACCGATCGTCAAGTAGAAAACTCAGAAATCTTACTTTCTCTCTCTTCTTTTCGATCTGTGCGCCATCGCTCGCTGCACCTGCACACACGCACGCTACCCTCACTAATTTTACCCTTTCTTTCAATTAGTGATTTGGGCTCAATAGGCCCAATTGTCCAAGCCCACATATGGGCTGGACCCAACAATTCTCCCCCTCCGGTTCATATGGTGGGCTGTACCAAGCCCGCTCTTCGCCTACATTCTTCAAGCTTCTCCTTAGGCAAATATTTTGTCAACATATCTGATCCATTCTTATTAATATGTACTTTTTCCCACTGTAATTCTTTCATCTCAAGCACATAATGAATCCAGTGATATCTCACATCAATATGCTTGGATCTAGAATGATATGTTGAATTCTTGGAGAGGTGAATGGCACTCTGACTGTCACAGTAAACAGTATATCCTTCCTGTTTCAAGCCCAATTCCTATAGAAACTTTTTCATCCATAAAGCTTCCTTGCATGCTTTAGTAATTGCTATGCATTCTGCTTTTGTGGTTGATAGAGCAACACACTTCTGTAACTTATACTGCTTAGAGACTGCTCCCCCTGCAAATGTCATCAAGAACCCCGAAGTAGACTTCTTGGAATCAGTATCACCTGCCATGTCTGCATCTATATACCCTTCTAACACAGGTTCATTATTACCAAAACATAAACATAACCTGGAAGTACGTTTTAGATATCTTAATATCCATTTCATTGTTGCCCAATGTTCCTTTCCAGGATTAGAGAGAAATCGGTTGATAACTCCAACTGCATGAGCTATATCTGGCCTAGTACAAACCATAGCATACATCAAACTGCCTACTGCAGATGAGTAAGGCACTCTAGACATTCCTTCTTTTTCTTTCTCACTTGTAGAATATTATTTCGAACTAAGCTTGAAATGACTTGCAAATGGAGAACAAACTGCTTTGGCTTTACTCATGTTGAATCTTTCAAGAACCTTTTCAATATAAGTCTCCTGAGATAGCCAAATCTTCCTTTTCTTCCTATCACGAAGAATCTTAATGCCAAGTATTTGTTTCACTGATCCCAAGTCTTTCATGGCAAAAGACTTACTTAGCTCTCTTTTAAGCTTTCCAATTTTTCCAACATCATGACCAACAATCAGCATATCATCAACATATAGTAGTAAAATAATAAAATCATCATCTGAAAATTTCTTCATAAACACACAATGATCAGATGTGGTTCTATCATACCCTTGGCTTATCATAAAGGAATCAAACTTCTTATACCACTGTCTAGGTGCCTATTTGAGTCCATATAAGTTTTTCCTAAGCTTACACACCATATTTTCTTTTCCCTTGACTTTGAAACCTTCTGGTTGCTCCATGTAAATTTTTCTTCTAAGTCACCATGAAGAAATGTTGTTTTTACATTAAGTTGCTCAACTTCTAAATTCAAGCGGGCAGCCAAACCAAGAACAACTCGGATATAAGACATTTTTACAATTGGAGAAAATATTTCTTCAAAGTCAATACCTTTCTTCTGACTGAATCCTTTCACAACTAGTCATGCCTTGTATCTTTGTTGTGAGCTATTGTTTTCAGTCTTCAATTTGTAAACCTACTTATTCTGATAGCTTTCTTCTCTTTAGGCAATTTTACCAAGTCATAGGTGTGGTTCTCATGCAAAGATCTCATCTCTTCTTGTATGGCTTTAACCTACTCATTCTTATGCTCATAAAGAATAGCTTCTTAGTAAGTTTCTGGCTCTCCCCCGTCAGTAAGCATAACATACTCATGTGGAGGATATATGGCAGATGGCTGTCGCTCTCTAGTGGATCTTCTCAATGGAATCTCAACTGGTGATGGAGGTGCTTGTTCAGTTGGTTCAACATCATCAACTGTAGGAGTATCATTACTTACATTCTCACCACAATCTTCTTGTTCATCTCCCCCATGATCATCATGAACTACAAGTGAAGGAACTGGACCCAAACTCCAAGGAATATAAACTGAGGTTTCTAGCTTCTTAACATTATCACCATCATCAAACAATTGATCTTTAAGAAACACAACATCTCTGCTTCTAATAATCTTCTTGTTTACTAGATCTCATAATCTGTACCCAAACTCTTCATGACCATATCCTAAGAAGATACATACTTTTGCTTTACTATCAAGCTTGGACCTCTCATCTTTGGAAATATGAACAAATTCTTTACACCCAAAGACTCTTAAGTGATTATAAGATATATCTTTTCCTCTTCATACTCTCTCTGGAACATCACCTTTCAAAGGAACTGATGGAGAAAGATTTATCAGATCAATTGTAGTTCTCATAGCCTCCCCCAAAATGACTTTGGTAACTTGGCATGGGAAAGCAAACACCTAATCCTTTCTTCAATTGTTTTGTTCATCCTTTCTGCCACACCGTTCTGTTGAGGAGTTTTAGGAACTGTTTTCTCAAGCTTGATACCATGGAATCTACAATAATTCTCAAAAGGACCCCTGTACTCGCCACCATTATCTGATCGAATACACTTTAGTTTTTTGCCAGTCTCTCTTTCAACATTGACATGAAACTCCTTGAAAACATCGAGTACCTAGTCTTTAGATTTCAAAGCAAAAGCCCACACTTTTCTAGAATAGTCATCAATAAAAGTAACAAAATAAAGAGCACCTCAAAGAGTTCTAATTTGCATAGTACAAACATCAGTATGAACTAAATCAATAACATCTAATCTTCTAGATGATGGATATGTATGAAATGCAACTATATGTGTTTTTCCAACTAAGCAATAATCATAAGATTTAAGAGATGTACCTTGCAACTCTGGTAAGAACTACTTTCTAGCAAGAGTTTGAAGTCCATTCCCGTTGATATGTTCAAGCCTCTTATGCCAAAGATATATACTTTCACCTTTTTTAATTACATTAATCTCTCCTTTGTATAGCTTAGCTTCCATGATATAAAAATAGTTAAGTTTCTTTCCTCTTGCCACAATCAGAGAACCTTTAGTGAGTTTCCATTTGCTTTCACCAAAATAGTGTGCAAAGCCCTCATCATCAAGTCTACCTGTAGATATTAAGTTAAGATGAATATATGGAACATGTCTTACATCTTTGAGTATCAATTTGCTCCCAATATTGGTCTCTAAGTAAATATCTCTAATACCCACAATCTTAGATGTACCATTGTTTCCCATTCTGATATTACCAAAATCATCAACAGTGTAAGATCTAAAGAAATCACCATGAGAAGTAACATGAAATGAAGCACCAAAGTCAATTACCCAATTACTGTCCTAAGCGACAAGACTAACACAACTTTCATCACAAACAATAGTGATATTACCTTCAGCAGCAACTGTATTGGTTTCTTTCTCATTTTTTTTCATTTTATTATGTTCTCACTTCCAAAACCTACACTCTTTCTTTATGTAACATGGTCTGTTATAGTGAAAACATTTGATATTTCTTATAGACTTGGATCTTCCTCTATATCCATGTGAATTTCTACTATGACTTCTTCCACGTCTTTCTTGTTTTTCAATAACAAATGCCCCAGAAGAAGATTCACCATGTTCTTTCCTTCTAGCATCTTCATTTAGCAAACTGTCATTAACCATATCTATAGTTAGAGTCTCCTCTAGCGTGGAGTTGCAAATAGTCACCACATATGTTTCCCAACTTTCTGGTAAAGAGCTGAGAAGTAATAATCCTTGCATCTCATCATCTATATTCATTTTCATAGCAGCCAACTGTTTGCAAGACTCTAAAATTGGCTTATGTGCTCAACAATGTTACCACCATCTTTATACTTTAAATTTAAAAGCCTTCTGAGGAGAGAAATTCTATTTCCTACTATCTTTTTTGCAAAGAGGTTTTCTAACCTTTGCCAAACAACATCAGCTCTGGTTTCATCTGAAATATGCTCATGCAAGTTTATATCCATCCATCTTCTAATATAGGCAATGACTTTTCTATATTGAACTTCCTATTCTTCATCGTCCATGGTAGAAGGTTTATCTTTAACCTTGATAGGCTTATACAAATCTGTGCAATAGAGCAAATCTTCCATCAGACGCCTCCAAGTGGAATAATTTAATGAGTTCAATTTAATCATACCATCTGACTGTTCCATTTCAATCACACTAGAAAAACTAGCACCAAACAACCTGTTGCTCTGATACCACTTGTTGGGAAAAAACTTGTTAAAGTGGAATATTCTTTTCCCTCTTTATGTATCAAAATGGGTTCCTCATCAAAATACCAACTTGATATCCAAATGAAAATATCAACCAGCACAGTATAAATAATAGAGCAAATAATCAATCATATAGTGAGACCAAATCTTTTTATGTGGAAAACCCAATGTGGGAAAAACCATGGGACCGTAGTCCACCTCAAACTTCCATTATCAATAGTAATAATAACAGGTTTACAATATATCTTCTCTAGAATAACTAGAGCATCATAATAACATCAAGATCATATATCTTGGCTCTAGTATATCATCATATATGATGAATCTTCTTAAAAGAGAATTATAGGTCTCACAAAATGGGTATAGCAGGAAAGTATCTTAGAGAGGGTAAACTGTAGATCAACACCGTTAGAATTGTAGAGTTTACTGTAAGGATTCTCCACATAAAATTTGGGTCAAAACTAACGATGTTTGGCCACCGATCGTCAAGCAGAAAACTCAAAAATCTTACTTTCTCTCTCTGTGTGTCGTCGCTCGCTGCACCTTGCACCCACACACGCACGCTACCCTCACTAATTTTACCCTTTCTTTCAATTAGTGATTTGGGCTAAATAGGCCCAATTGTCATATTGAAATATTTTCATTTCTTTAATAAAATTTCAATAAAATCAATAGTGAAATAAGACCAATAAGACCAACAGTATTGAAATATTTTTATTTCTTCAATAAAATTTTTTTAATAATTATTTTTATCTTCTATTATTTTTTTCAGAGACTACTAATGACTATCGAGTACGAGTAACCCGGACATGTTTCATAGAGACATATCATCGAACAAGAGCCATGCGTGTCTCTATTCTGAAAGATCCCATACCCATCAGTGTATCACATTGCGAGGAGCGGAACAATGACATAACTACTACGCGCATAATAAAAGTTTATTCGTGAAACATATCATCCAACTCGTACATTACATCAGACAAACAAAGTGAGTTCGGTGGTTTTTGTTCAAGGATGGGAAGGAGGATGGCGTTTGGAGTGGAGGTAGTCTTGAAGAGCTTGGATCTGCTCCCTCGACGGCGGCTCCTCGTTGTTCTTAATGGTCCTGTGGACGTCATACGTGGTTGCACCCAATACGAGGAGCCTGCAAGCATTCAGTGAAGTTTCTCGGATCAAACACGAGAGAAGGACGATGAGGGATTCGGCGATGAGATAGTTCGGTGAATCGAGGCTGACCCGCAAGCGAACACCACCACCTGCCTGGGGAATATGTGTTTTTTAAGCAGCTTCATTTTCTTGCGTCCTTTGCTGTGCTTGATGTTATGGTGTCTTCAAGATTAGCGTCTATTATTTATGATCATCAAATTTAATTTTTTTTTCATTTTTCCTTTTTCTGGTTTGAATACTCTGACATCTCACGTGCAAGTTGGGCGTTGAGATGAGCCCAACATCCAAGTTTTCTATATTTAATTTCAAAGGGGTGTTAGGACTATAACTAGGAGAGTCCTAATTGAGAGAAACATTTATGTAAAATTTACCAATGTTGACCCCTATTAAAGAGGTGAAGAGATCGATTAGGGTTAGGAGGTTGTTTCTTAGAGAAGAATAAGGAGTTGTAAAGGAATAGAAGTCTTAAGTAGGAGACATATTAAAAGTTAGTTAGAAGTAGGAGTCTTAAGTAGGAATCCTATTAGGAATTAGGGTTTAGAAGCCTTATAAATAGTCATGTATTCCTTCTCTTTCATAAGCAATAGATGAATCTTTTCTGCAGCCTTTGAGCGGCGACTTAGAGGGAGGAACCCCTATAGAGTTCCAAGGAGGTCGATCCCCTAAAAAGATCAATCCCAAGTTTAAAATCTACAAGGGTTCTAACACCTATATCAGAGCAACGTTCTTGGCGTCTCGCTGCCCTTCCACAGCCATCCATCAACCCTCCATAATCGCCTAAAGCAATTCCCACAATTGCTTAAAAGATCGTCGCCAAATTCCGCCATCATCTCCATCACCACATATCATCCTTTGATCTCCCCGTGAATTGTAACAGGTTCTAGTTTTCTACCTTACTGCTACTATAGTTTAGTTATCCTTATTTAAAAATCCTAAAAAAAATTATTCCTGTATAGGTGCATAAACTTTTCGTCATAAAGTTTTCATCTCTATGACGAAAGATACATTGCAGAATTCCAACCGTATAGCACCGTCTGTTTGATCTTGCTACTGTATTTTTTTTATCCAAATCTCTACGAAATTTTTATAACATCTTTGACATTTCCTAACAGCAGATTTCCTTTAGTTTTGTCAAAAAATTCTCAATATAAACCATTGATATTTTACGTCTAATCTGCTATACTTGAAAATCTGCACTGTAAAATTTCAGCCGCATAACATTGCTTGTTTGATCTTGATACTACATTGTTTTTATCCAAATCTCTACGAAATTTTTATGATAGCTTTGACACTTCCTAACAGTGGATTTTCCTTTAGTTTTATCAAAAAATTCTCAATATAAACCACTGATCTTTTACGTCCAATCTGCTATACTTAAAAATCTGTGCTGTAGAAAATTTCAGCCGCATATTGTTGCCTTAACCCATCTATTTACAATCTTTTTTGAATGAAATTTCTTATACACTTCATAGATCATCTTGACTTCCATCTAAGATTGATTTATTAAGAAATTCATCTCTAAAAACGATTTTATGTTGCTGTAAATTTTCATCGTAAACCGCTGAAATTTTTCGATGAGAATTCTGCAATCGCAACTTGCACCAATTTTCTTGCTGTTATACTGCCAAAATTTTCTTGATTAAATTAGACATCCTTGCTGTCATATAAACTATGATTTTGCTATCAATTCTCTCAATTCTCTCTAGTTTTTGGTGGAAATTACATCGAGAAACCGTTGTTTCTTCGACGATAATTCTACTCTTACAAGACAGCACATACTTGCTGCAACTTCCACTGATTTTTATCAAACCTTTGCTACCATCTACCACAGATCCAAAACTTTCATCCATAGCCCTAAAACTCCACTAAACTACACCCTCAAACTGCACCCAAAATAGCCACAAAACAAGTCTAAACCGTAGCCTACATCCACCAATCCACCAACCCTTTCGACCATCACCTCTCTCAACCAATACATGTCTTTAACTCGACAACAAAAGAGAGATCTTAACATCACAGATTTGGCAGCATATACTATGGCATCTGAGGAGGTAATCAATGCTAAATTCGAAGCCTTCGAGGCACGATGGAGGATAAGATTTGGATGCTCTTTACCGAACTCAGATTGGGCCGACCACTAAGCCCGAAGAAATCACATCAAGGAGAGAGCTTTGCCCAATCGCACCAAGCCCGAAGATATGACTTCCAAGAGAGGGGAAGCTCTATGACCGACCCCAACTATCTATGCATGAGAGTGGACTTCCCTAGATGGGAAGAAGGAGACCCAATTGGTTGGATCTTGCGCGCAGAGCGATATTTTCGGTACCACAAAACCGCGGATGCATCTATGGTGAAAATTACAGCTATACATCTTGAAGGGGATGCTATACAGTGGTTTGAATGGTTTGAACATACTTATGGAGTCCTTTCATGGCAACAATTCAAAGAAGGACTACTGATCCGCTTCAGACCAACTGATTATGAGAATATTGACGGACAACTAGCAAAGATCCGACAAACCTCCACCATTCAAGAGTACCAAACTAGGTTTGAAAGGTTATCTAATCAAACTCATGATTAGTCTCAAAAATAGCTATTGAGGACCTTCATTGAGGGTTTGAAGCCGGAGATCCGAGGAGAAGTTAAAGCGCGACAACCGTATACGCATATGGCAGCCATCTCTTTCGTACGACATCAAGAGGAGCAATTGAACTATGAAGCTCAGAGGACTATGGTCGCTCCTCAACTAGTAATATTGAAGCCCTCAGCCCCCCCTACTGTCGACTAAGTCCCTATACCAAAGTGGTTAACAAGAGAAGAGCTTCGGGAGCGATATATAAAGGGGTTATGTTGGTATTGTGACAAGCCGTGGAGCCGTGAGCATCACTGTAGTAAAGGGAGACTTCTTATGATTGAACCAATAGAAGAATAGGTCATTGAACATTCAGAAAAGAGCCTTGAACATGAAGAAGAAGATGTAGAAGAAGAGCCACAACCGATCGAAGTTACGGTACATGCATTAGCCGGCTACTTAAACCCGCAAACGATGAAAGTTGGAGGCCTTCTCAAACAACAACCGATCACTATTCTCATCGACACGGGCAATACTAATAACTTTCTAAACAGTAAGGTTACTATCCAGATGGCCTTACCTATCGAGAATTGCAGTAGGTTTGACGTTAAGGTTGCCGATGGATGGATTTTGAAGTATGATCGTAGGCGCCCGCAAGTGAAACTATTGCTGATCATAAGGCTTTACCAAGAGATAATTGCATATTTCTTCCTTCTCCCTCTTGATGATCATGAGGCCATGCTCAGAATTAAATGGTTGATGACATTAGGTGATATTTCTTGGAATTTTATGCAACTAATTATGAAATTTTACAGTAAGGAGAAACATGTGATACTGAACGGGAAACGTAGGGGCGACGTAACGACGATTTGCACACAACAAATGGAGAAGGTTTTGCATAAAGCATACAGCGGCTTTTTAGTATAACTTGAGTAGCAAACTAAGGGAGAGCCAATAGAATTTGAAGATCTAAATCTACTTCCTTTGCTTGCTGAATTTTCAGATATATTTGACGAACCGCACAACCTACCTCTTACCCGTCGGCATGATCATTATATAATGATTCTTTCAGGCAAACCTCCAGCAAATACTCGGCCATATCAGTATCTACATCTCCAGAAGGATGAAATAGAAAGGATTGTAAAAGAGATGCTTGAAACATGAGTTATTTGGCCAAGTTGCAACCTCTACTCTTCACCAGTGCTACTTGTACGCAAGAAGGATGGAACAAGGCGAATATGTGTTGATTACCGATCTCTCAATAGCATAACCATCAAGGATAAATACCTTATTCCAATAGTAGATGAATTGCTAGATGAAAGGGAGCACAAATCTTCACAAAGTTGGACCTTTGATCCGGGTATTATCAAATACGAGTGTGCGAAGAAGACATACCGAAAACCACCTTTTGAACACACAACAACCACTAAGAATTTTTGCTTTCTTCAACAGAAGGTGAAATATCTTAGGAATATCATATCAGAGGAAGGTGTGGCAGTGGACCCCTTCAAAATTGGAGCAATGCAAAACTGGCTGACCCCGAGAAACATAAAATTGCTATATGGCTTTCTGGGTTTAACAGGCTACTACCACAAGTTCATGAAAAACTATGGAAAGATCAATGCACCACTTACTTCCTTACTGGAAAAAGATGTCTTCCAATGGTTGGATAGAGCCTCCGCTTCCTTCGACAAACTTAAGACAGCCATGACGACGATGCCGGTGCTAACATTACCAGATTTCAACCGACCCTTCATTATTGAGGCCGACGCATTTGGAGTCGGAATTGGAGCCATTCTAATGCAAGATGGTCGACCACTTGCATACACTAGCAAGACATTATCTCCCTCTCATCAAAATAAGTCAATATATGATAAGGAGATGCTCGCCATTATGCGCGCAGCAACGAGGTGGAGACCCTACTTGATTGGTCGACGATTTCAAATTAAAACCGACCATAAAAGCCTCAAGTACTTTTTGGAGCGAAAGATATCATCCCCTGAGCAGCAAAAATGGGTAACAAAACTTCTTGGATTTGATTATGAAATAACTTACAAAAAGGGAAAAGAGAATATTCTTGTAAATGTGCTTTCGTAGCTACCCTAGCAAGCTGAAGTTTCGGTCGTTTCACTTCCGACCAGTGACTTCCTTGAGGATATTAAGATGGAATGGCAGGAAGATCAGAGACTAGTAAGATTATAAAAAATTTGGAGGAAGCACGAAGCTCCGTGGCTCATTACAATTGGAACTAAAAAAATTACAATATAAGGGACGCATTGTGCTTATGATAAATTCTACTTGCATCTTCACGAGTAGATTTTGGACAAAGTTATTCTATATGTAGGGTACTAAATTGAAAAGGAGTATGACATATCACCCACAAATCGACGGCCAGACAGAAGTTGTAAATAGGTGCTTGGAGATAGCACAAAGCCACCCGCAAAATATGACTATCCAAGGAGAACTCCAGACCCAACCAAGTACCATTATTGATCGACGGATCGTGACTCGACGACGACGACCCACTACTAAAGTGCTAATACAGTGGGTGAACCTACCAACAGAAGATGCCACTTGGGAGAACTATGACGACTTGAAGATCAAATTCCCAAAATTCATGAATCGTCAGCCTCGAGGACAAGGCTGATTTGAAGAGGGCGAGTCTGTTAGGACTCTAGCTATGAGAGTCCTAATTGAGAGAGATATTCATGTAAAACCTACCTAAGCCGACCCCTATTAAAGAGGTGAAGAGGCCGGCTAGGGTTAGGAGGTTGTTTCTTACAGAAGAATAAGGAGTTGTAAAGGAATAGGAGTCTTGAGTATGAGTCCTATTAGGAGTTGGTTAGAAGTAGGAGTCTTGAGTAGGAGTCCTATTATGAGTTAAGGTTTAGAAGCCTTATAAATAGTTATGTATTCCTCTTTTTATAAGCAATAGATGAATCTTTTCTGCAGCCTTTGAGCAGCGACTTGGATGAAGAAACCCCTATAGAGTTCCAAGGAGGCTGATCCTCTAAAGAGATCAACCCAAGTTTAGAATCTACAAGAGTTCTAACAAGTCGATCTTATTAATTAAGACAAATATATAATATTAATATTGATTGGAGTTTCAAAATCATTATCGATAGATATTTGCAAGGTTTTTCATTAATAAATGTGAAATTTAATAATTTTAAATCATTTAAAAACATTAGAATCAACACCGTAAATGGTTCAATTTAGTAAAAAACTGTTTACGTTCGATTTAATTATTAGCGTCGATTGGGTTAAATAGGAGTCTTATTTTAGTTTGTACACATTACGTGAAATGCACGTGACTGTCAATGCTATTCCGTTAAGTCGAAACGTTGCTTGTATCGATCGATCGATCGATCGATTTGCGACGGGTAGAGTATGTTCAAGGCCGCCGCGGTGAGTCGTCGCGCTACACCCGCCATCTTCTTCGTCTTCCATCCAAGCCGCCACCAAGTGTCGTCCCTCCCCAGACCCAAACGCCCCGCCGACCAAACCATCCTCTCCCTCCTTCAAAGATGCTCTTCCATGAAGCGGCTCAAGCAGCTTCACGGTCAGCTCATCACCAATGACCTGCTCTCCGATGCCCCCACCCTCGGCAAGCTCATCGCCTTCTGCTGCGTCTCCGATGGTGGCGACCTCCGTTACGGCCGCAGGGTCTTCGATCTCGTCCCCCGTCCCAATGCCTTCATGTGGAACAGCTTGATCAGAGGCTACTCTTACAGCCGTGATCCCCGAGAGGCACTCGTCCTCCACTGCCGTATGCTGCGATGTGGCCTCCTGCCCAATCAGTTCACTCTGCCCTTTGTGCTCAAATCGTGCGCTTCCGAGTTGGCTTCGACAGAGGCGTCGTTGGTTCATGCTTTGATCTTCAAGCTGGGATTTGAGTCGCAGGTCTTCGTTGCAAACGCGCTCCTGAGTGCTTACTCTTCTTGTGGGTTTATCGGGCTGGCTCGTAAGGTGTTCGATGAGATTCCTAACAGGAATGTTGTTTCATGGAACTCGATAATCAGTGGGTATGCTCAGGCTGGTGATTGCGTGGAAGCTTTCAATATGTTCAGGGCGATGAGGAATTCAAATGTGGAGTCTGATGGATTCACTCTGGTTAGCCTCCTTTCTGCTTGTGCACAAACCGGAAATCTTGGCTTGGGCAGAGTCGCACACCACTACATTGTCATTACAGGGGTTAGTGTTGATTTAATTGCTGCAAATGCATTGTTAGATATGTATGGGAAATGTGGGGAATTATTTGTAGCACAAAAATGCTTCAACAGAATGGCCTTGAGGAATGTGGTTTCATGGACATCCATGGTCTGTGCTTTTGCAAAGCATGGGCTACTTGATGTTGCTAGAAGTTGGTTTGACCGGATGCCGGAGAGGAATGTGGTCTCTTGGAATGCTATGATCTCTTGTTATGTTCAACATGGCTTATTCCGTGAAGGTTTAGACCTATACACCCACATGCAATCTTCAAGGGTGATACCGGATGAGGTGACTTTGGTAGCCGTACTTTCAGCTTGTAGTCAAACTGGTGACTTGGTCACTGGAAAGGAAATCCACGAGGACATAACAGAACGTATCACAAAGCCTAGTGTCACATTGTTTAATTCCCTGGTTGATATGTATGCAAAATGTGGTTCTGTTGATATTGCCTTGGACATCTTCAGGGTGATGCCTGAAAAAACTGTTGTGTCATGGAATGTGATAATTGGGGCCTTCGCTATGCATGGGTGTGCATTTGATGCCATTGAACTCTTTAGGCAGATGATATGTGAGGGCTTCTCCCCTGACACCATCACTTTTACACGATTGTTGTGCGCATGTAGTCATGGTGGTTTGCTGGAAGTTGGCAAGTACTATTTTGAAGCTATGAGTATTGATTATAAAGTTCCATATGAAATTGAACATTATGCTTGCATGGTTGATCTTCTAGGACGAGGAGGGCAAATAGAGCAAGCAGTTGAACTGATAAGAAGCATGCCAATGAAGCCTGATATTGTCATATGGGGTGCTTTACTTGGGGCTTGCAGGATCCATGGGAACATGAAGACCGGAGAGGAAGTCATGAAACAGTTATTGGAACTGGAGTCAGATAGTGGGGGATTATATGTTTTAGTTTCCAATATGTACAGTGAGAGACACAGGTGGGAAGATATGAAGAAGATTAGAGAACATATGAAAAAGAGTCAGATAAAAAAATGTAGGGCAATTAGTTCAATTGAGATCAATGGAAACATTAATGAGTTTTTAGTTGAAGATATGAGACATGAAAATTCAAGTGACATATACTGTCTTCTTCAAACTTTAACAGACCACTTGATATCTGCAGGACACCCCTCCGTTCCATTGGGAGTAATAAAGGTTGGAGAAGCTCAAGCCGTGTTCTGAGTTAGACTGACAAGTATGAGAAGATAGCACAGAATTTTTAGTTCAGTTATGAAGGAAACTGAATTTTGAACTTCAGATGATGCTAGGAAGGCTTTAATTTGTTTGTGTCCTGAAATTAAAAATGCTAAGTACTGATTGGTATATTTTCTAAGCAGTAGTAACTCACAGCACAAGCAGACACAGGTTTTTCCTGTCAGTTTTAATTGATAAACCTGGCTTGATTTGATGGCCACTTTTTCGTTGTCTACCAATTTGGCATAGTTTTGAGATATATCACCTGACATTGTGTCAAAAATTTCATGCAACTTGGGCTGATCTGAAGTTGAAATGAAGACCTTTCTTGGAAAGTTTACCCGGAAGCTTGAATTGTTAAAAGGTGACAAAAATAGAAGCCAACGGGAATTTGGATGCTATGAAAATAAGTTGGATTTAAGCAACACCCTGTGTTCCTCTTTAACCGTGAGTAACAAATATCAAGATTAGCTTGTTAGTTTCATCAGGGTATGGCCAGTTTACTCATGTTTGTAGTCAATACTACAAATTCTCTCATTGTTTAACTTCTCCAGAGAAAAGGCAACTAACTTCCTTTTCAGAGGTAAAATGCATTGATAATAGGTTTATTTTGTTTTTGTTTGTGTATATGATTTTAATATGATAACTTTGTCATTTCTTTTATACAGAATTGGACATTCTACAGTCTTGTAATGCTTAATGCTTTCAAAGGAACAACCAGTGTCTTTTGCTTTAACCAAATACATGAGCATAGCAGGTGAGTTTCTGTTTTATATACTAATATATTGTTGATGGGAGACTAGGTAGGAATGATGTATTTCAATATTTTAGCTAGGGTGAGTCAACAGTAAGACTGTTCCTTTGCAACATGGGTGATGGGGTTCAAGTCACAAAAAAGTCTTTCTACCTCTAGGAGTAAGGAAAAGTACATTGACCCTCCTCAAATGCAACAAATGTGGGAAGTCATGTTCTAGGTTTGTGCTTTATTGCTAATGATTAGGCAGGAAACAATTATTTCAGTTTCCAAAGGACAGTTTATTTCTATGCAAAATTAAGCTTAGAACAAATATGTGGAGTTCAAACTTTGACTGAATAAATTTCTCATTCATTGGTTTCATTATGTAGGTAATGATGAGAGGGCTAAATCTCGAGGTAGTTATAGCAGAAATTATTAGTTAAAAAGTTTGGATGCAGGCAACTTATCTTATAATGTAAAACAACACATTTCTCCTTTTGCATATACATTTGCATGGTTGTGGCCGAGTTATTCCCATGATGATCTGGAACATCTAATCTAGAGAACAATGACCCGAGAGAAAACAGGGTGCACCATAGTTTGGATGTACAAAATGTGACACTGATCTTATATCTTCAACCCAAGAGTATTCAGAACCTATAATGGTTGGACATTCATACATTTCCTTGTTATCTATTGGTTGAGTGTTTTTACGTGTGTTTTTTTGTTTTTATTAAAATGCAAGTTGATATTGATTTATTGTTCACTTGTTATTGCAGAATACCACCTGCATAATTCAGTCACCTGCTGCTTGACGGAGTTGGAGAACAAATGTCATGTGACCTGTAAACTTGAGCATATGTTTTCTGATTCAACCTGAAGATGATTTAATGGCTTCCTAAAATGACCATAGTTCCAGAGTCAGTTAGCTTCAGCATTCGGGAAAAGTTTGCAATGCAGTCGTTGTGTGTTATTGCCCAAATGGCCTTTAAATGGTGCTATAGTTGTTTCTACTATGTATTTTCCCTGTCGAACGGGAACTAATTGCTACTTTCTCGGGCAAATAAATCGTGTGAAGGGTGAGTTGGTGAGATGGGAATCTGTCCAAGGGTTATTGTGAGTTTATTCTTGTATATGAAGGTTGAAAATGTGAAAGAAAAAGACATGCCTAATGTGCGAGGCTCTCGCCAGTGCTACCTTCAAATATAGAGAGATTATTTGTTTCAAGTTCCACCCTAAATATGAACAAATTATTTTCATGAGTCTGAACCTTGATAGGTGCAAATGTGTAACCTTATCATTGTTTCAAGACCCCCTCTAGAATATTAATTTTAACACACAAATCTGGCAATGATCAATTTAGTTATTTTTTATCTATGGAAAAAGAGAAAAAAAAAAAAGGTGGAGAAGTGGAATTAATTGATGGGGGGAACCTCAACAGGGATGAGCATAGTCGCTGTGCAGTTAGTTATATGGAAAATCTATTTTCATCTCTCATATGTCCTCTCTTCTTCTGTTTGCAATACAACCATTTTGTCAACGGAAACTGCATTGTGCCCATCCTTTGACCTTAAGGTTTCGCATCCCTCCATTCAACAATAAACCAAAATGTTTTGCCATGTTAAAAATGAGAAATTCACAAGTAAACATAAGAACTATGCAGTCATCGTGAGATGCCTTTCATTTGTTGCTGAACATGTCAATTTCTTACCGTGTATAACTAATGAATGAAGCTTTAACAGAGAAAAGCGGCTAACCTCAGCTTAAACAAACTACCTACGTTACACATGATTTTTATGAGAATTCTAAGATAAGATCCACATGAAGATAGTGGACCAAATGGTAAGTGCGATGGCGGCGACCACATAAGTCCACATCAAGATGACAGAGCACTCCTCTTGACCAACATCAAACAATTGAGCCATCGTACCTGCATTGAGATCAAAATGGCACATCAAATCTGTGTGACACCAACATTTTGTTTAACAGCAGCAATCCAAATGACAGATCCAATGTTAAAACAGTCCAGTTCTTCGTGTTCGGTGCCCCGTTATGTGGGAAGAAAGAAGGAAAATTTACCTATATTCATGGCAGGCGGGACAGTAAACTGTATCATCAGCACGTATCGGTACAATGGATCGTATGGCACGAATCCTAATTCGTAGGCTGCTTTTACCACAGCAATCCCAAATGCAGGAAGTATCGCAAACCGAATGCACAAAATTGCAAAGACCACCACAGGCTTGATTTGTGATTTGCGTAATCCTGCGCGAGTTTCAGAGGCTTTTAAGGATTGGCAAGCAATTATCACCTGCCAAGATCACACCAAAGTTGAACTTTACCTTGTGTCAAGTTTCCACCAAGAATGAGGGTAATGCAGGGCACTGTGCCTTCACTGCATCAGTCAAAAATGACTGTATCAGTAACTTCTATCCATGCAGAGGATTCATTAATAGAATAGCAGGCATAACAAAGTAGATTGCAGTCACCCTAATAATTTGATGGAGTCTTGAAACACTCTCAGTGGTGCAGTTGCCCCTACAAATAGAGACTTCAACCATGGTATTGCTCCAACAACAAATCCTGCGATCTGGAACAAACCAAGAGATGTTAGAAATCAAATCCTGTACAATGGACTAGTGCAAGAAGAAGTTATTCATGAGAACATTACTGCGCCGATGGTTGGTGGAGCCAACAACTCATCAACAATCTTGTGGAGAGTTTCTTTCATTTTGTGCCAGATGCTCACTCTTTTACCTTGTAGATTTCCACTGGATAGTAGTGGTAGTTCCTGAATGATAACACAATCAAGCTTTTCCCTGTAAGTATAAATGAGTTTGTCTGATTCCTTTTCTTCCTTGTCAGGCTTTGAAGGTTCTTGTGTTTTCATCAAAAGACAAAAAGGCCAAGAGAGAATCAAACTAAGGTTTCTAATGATGTTTCTAATTATTTGGACATTGTGATTGTGACTGACTTACAATTTGGTTTTCTGCCACTTCTATGGAAAGTAGTATGTTCTCCTGATTGGTAGACAACTCTTGATCATCTTCCTCGACAAGATTAGCTCCCTCATTAATACATGAACCATTTCTGTCTGCCTCTATGGATCCATTGCTTTGTGATTGGCTCCCATGATATGTTTGACCATCATTCCTTATGAGACTGTAGGCATATGTCCAAATGTAGAATCCTCCAAGCTGCAGGAAAAAGAATCACATCACTTCGTTTGAAATGAAGCAGAAATGCCTCTGAAAGTATATAATTTACCGCCATGGAGAAAGAAACATAGGAAAGTCCACGGGCACTGCAAATCTCCTGGTCACCAAAGGGATTGCCATTCTCTTCACAAACCGCAGGGATTATTATCAAGAGCAGATTGCCCAGGTTACCTGCAGTGAGACAGTATCATAGCTGATCAAACCCAAGTCCTGAAGCACATATGTGCATTTGCAAATCCTTGATATGGATGATTTACCTGCAGAAGAAGTAGCTATCACAAGGCCCTCGAGATGCCGTGGAGGCCCTAAGATCTTCACCACAATCCATCCGAGGACTCCTCCGACTAGGAAGGTGATCCCAATATTAATCGGCATAAACCACCTTCAGAAGACGTTGATTTAATCACTTGAAATTTAGTCAACCGGTTGGTGAGCACTACTAATCATTACTGAATTCACACTTATTTGATGAACCACAACCTACCAAGATATGATTTCTTCGAACGTGACAGTCTTTGCTAGACTGGC
This sequence comes from Musa acuminata AAA Group, assembly GCF_036884655.1. Lineage (NCBI taxonomy): Eukaryota > Viridiplantae > Streptophyta > Magnoliopsida > Zingiberales > Musaceae > Musa > Musa acuminata. The sequence goes on from NC_088357.1 coordinate 39,269,086, forward strand.
AAACATTAGAGATGGGGTGAAGACAGAAAAGACAACCTGGCGAAACATGAAATTAATGGATCAAGGAAACCATTCTGAACAGATGTGAAGGAATTAGAATGACCCGAACATGTCAATTTACCGTGTTCATGTCTCGGCGAGCACTGGGAATCAGCACATTACTGTAGCCAGACGCAAGATAAGCCCCGAGCAGGCCTATGAGGAGGACCTGCACGATTGGCTCGGATGCCACCAGGAACAATGACCAAAACCCCATCTTCTTCCTCCTCTGTAACTCCGATCAAGTACGACGCAACACTGCTCAATTATGCAGCAATTGAGCAGCAACAGCAGCTAGTGATCTAACATCCCTTCCCTGTGGAAGTAGAAATACTTCAGCTCATCAGATTTTGTATGTAAGCTCATGCACTACTACAACTCGTACTGATTGAAATTGTAGTTTGAGGGAGGTTTAGTATTGATGTAAGTCAACAATAGTTAAGACAAACACTAGCATCACAGTAAAGAAAACAAACGATCATTAGCGTCATCGGAGTTGCTGTAAGAGAAAGACGATCATTACGATAACGATTCAAGAATCTAAAACGACAGAAAGAACACAAAAGTAAAACAAAAAAGAAGAATAATCAATCAAGATCATCGTTTGTACAAGAGAGAGAGGGAGACGTGGAAGAGCTCAGGGGGGCATAGAGGAGAAGCAGATGGAAGAGAAGGGAGGAGTTGGGAAGGAGGGTGGAAACCATGGTGGATTTTTGTAGTAAGAAGAGATTGACGGGGAGCTTCAGCGAGCAATTCAACGGATTTCCGTTCGTAGTATCGTCGTCATGGATGACGAGCTGTGGTGGATATGGCTGCCTTACGTGCATGTGTCTCTGACTCGGTTTAAGCAGCCTGGCTTAGCTTGAATTAGAGGGCTGTTGCTAACACAGACTTCATGAGAAGGATCTCCCAACTTAGCAAAATATGATAAGATTTGTCCTTATCCTCTAGTGGTGGTATCGGACTTGAATTGCTAATCTACTTGTATTATTCTTCCTCAAATAACGCAAATAGTTGTATTCTTACGATAAAGATTTTTTTTCTTTCCTTTTCAATGATAAGTTTTCAATCCCAACTTTGCTATACATTTTCAAAAAATTATCGAATGAATAAGTAGGTTTGAAATGTAACACCTTATATTTATAAAAAAACAAATCATCATTTGAATTTTTATATTTTTAAATTCAAATCTTTGTTTTATGATTCTAAATATTTTTTACTAAAAAAAATCACATCTTCTTAATCGGGCCATTAGTGACGAAAAATCTTCTTTACCTAAGCTTCAAATCTTTAGATTACTTTGAGAATAAATATAAAATAAAAACATATAAGTAACAATACATGTTAATAGAAATATTTAAAAAATTATAAAAAAATCTTTAAAATTTATGAAACATATATAAATATCAACAATCTAATATAAAATAATAGCATATCATTTCATCATGAAACTAAAGTATTAGAAAAATAATATAGTAAATAAAATTATACATTAATCATATGCAACACATCTCGATGATATATATATATAATAATCAAATAACAAAGAGATACATCACGTGCATTCTCTCAATAGTATATGGAAAGACATATTCTTCGAGATTGATTCCTTCCAATAATGAATGGAGAGAGAATATATATCGCACTCCCAATAACATCGCTTGCGTAGGTGGGGATACATTTGTCCTAATAGTATATTAGGAATCGTCTAACTATTACATTTGATAGCCTTCTAATTCTCAAAGGTAATCATTCTACTTGCTCTCAATAGGGATATATAATCAACCATGATCATTCATTTATCTTCATCCATTCATTGATGCATGCATCTAAGAAATAATATGATAAAATATTATAAAGAACCATACATGATATATCACCTACTAGAGTATGTCCATTGGTGACTCTATAATAGACCCATAGCTCATTTTATATATTTCATTTCTAACACAAACCACTAAGTATAATAAAAATACTATACAGTAATAATCAAATCAATATAATCAATTTAATCTAGAAAAAAGAGAAAATACTAATCATTTCTAAATGATATATTCAAATAAAATTTAAGTTTATCAGGTATCAATCTCCCAATAGTCCTAATCAACCATAACCTTAATAGAAATAACCTAATTAATTTGAACGAAACCTAATTCAATTAAAACCTAATAGAAATAACTTTAAATCTTTATAAAACTAGTTTGGAATCATCTTAAACCAATCTAATTTAGATTTGATTAATTTTAATTAAGCCAAGTGAGCTTGAATTAATCAAATTAATTTGGAATTATCTTAAACTAGCTTGAATTGATCAAATCTGTTTGATTCAATTAGCAAATAAGTTCAAATTAATAAAGGAGGAAAAAATTAGACTATATCATATAGTGCTATTTAGACCAAACTAACTTACTTGAGCTTTGGACTATATCACATAGGGTATCCTAGACGGAATCACTTGAGCCTTGGATGAGTCATGTGTGCTGTACTTGCCTATCCTAGGAACTAGGAAGTAAGTTGGGCTAAGGTATAATTGACTGGATAGAGTGGAGACAAATCATGTGCTAGTCGCATAGTTAGGCGAGTCTAGCTTTACGGGATGGACCGTGTTGAGCCTCATCTCATAAGTTGGATTGATCCTTATCACTAAACTAAGTCAGATTTGACTTACAGGTTATGTCATGTTTAGCCATATAGGTTGGACCATATTTAACCATATAGGTTGGATCATGCTTGACCATATAATTGCTAGTCATAGGTGCCCAGCAAGCCAATCACATAAGTGATTGCACGTGTGATTTGATACAGAATCTTTTTGCTTATTATATTTTGGCGTATATCACTTTATAACTATTGCATAAATGCATACATATATTGTGATGTCCTTGGATTTGTGCAATGGGAATCGGATCGTGATGAGATCATGATAGTGAGATCGATTCACCTTTAAACACATATCCTAAATAATCCCGGTCATAGGTTACTCGAGAGGGATATCATGATAACCGGACAGACTAGTGTGCTGTATACCCATCCATATGATGGATGCAGCTGGTCTCATAGCTGCTTGTGTAGGGACACTAGGGATACAGTACAGGTGCTCATTGGAGAATGAGTTTACTGATTGATCCGCTTACGGAATGCTGGATGGTTGATGATGCCTTATTGTCATACAGCAATTTCGTAGTCCTAGTGGTGTATCTGGTCCTTAGACTTAAAACACCAAGGATGTCCTGTATGAGTGCTCCACTCTTTGATACCAGACTTATAGATTTGGTTGTCCCAGATCTAGTACAACTGGTCATTGGGAGTGGTAGTCGACCTTACGAGGGCTATTGAGTGTCGATAGAGAATCATCTACTCTCGGCGTCATGAGAGGAATATCCCATGTGTTTTTGCTCAAACAAATCCCTAGCCAGGGTCATTCGGGTTGAGGGAGAAAGAGTTCTCCGGGAGAATCCGATTAGAGCGAAACTCGAGTAGAAACCGTATGGGTCTGACAACACCATGCTCGATATACGGTCTCTGGGATATTAGATGGATGAGGGACTATAGGTATACGATAACTGAGGACAGACAGGTCTAATGGATTGGATTCCCCTGTATCGTCTGGGGACTACGGCGTAGTGGCCTAGTACGTCCGTAGTTGATGAGTTGAGTGAATTATTACAGAGATAATAATTCACTGAGTTAGAAGGAGTTCTGACAGGTATGACACATGGCCATCTCGATATTGGGCCTAGAGGGTCACACACATATGGTAGGCATTGCGAAGAGTAGAGGTTCAGATATGAGATATCCGACAGAGCCCTTATCTTATTGGATGCAGATCCAATACCTACTAGGGGAGGACCCATTAGGGTTTGATAGGGGACCTCTATAAATAGGAGGGATTCAGAGCCCCATAGGCTAGAGAGCTCTTGCTTGCCTTTCCTATTCTCCTCTCCCTCTCCACCTCAGAATAGGCCTGGAGTTTTGAGGAGCGTCATCGCAACCCTGCTGTATGGATCACCGCTAGAGAGGAGGACGCTTAACCTCCTTCACCCTCAACTAAGGATCTGCAAGGAAACAGGGATACACGATCTCCCTAGGTAACACAATCTACTCTATACGCAGTTTCATGTTTCGTGGATTTTTGCGTACTAATCTTCGCATGACGACGAACATCTCTTTGGGAATCGGGGATTTTGTTTTCTTGTTCTTCCGCTGCGCATGTGATGTCGCCCTCAAAGATTTCCCAATAGTGGTATCAGAGCCAGGTTGTTCGTGCGAATGATTGTTTTTGAACTGTGTGTGTTGTGTTTAGGAAGAATTTTGACGTCAAAATTGTTGACGCAAAAACAAGGAAGGGCAGCAACAGTTGCTGCCCTCGATCTGCGTGCGTGCAGCGTAGCTGAAGGCAGGCAGCACAGGGGCTGCGTCTGCTGCAGCCGGCCAGCGGCCTGCTTACAGTAGGCTTGCTGCCGGCGGGGCTGGCAGCCCACGGGCAGAGGCGCCGTAGGGCAGTAGCGCTTGCCGCCGCAGCTCCCGCGGGCGAAACCCCCCCCACAGGGGCAGTCGCCCGGCAGGACAGCACTACTTGCGGAGGTGGCGGCGCTCGAAGGGGGCGCCCACCTGCAGCGGCAGCGCCGCCAGCGGGCTTGCCGCCTGCAAGCGAGGGCAGTGCCCTCGCCCTGCCGCACAGGTCGCTGCCGGCAGGGTGGCGGCGGCGGCAGCAGCGAAAAGGGGAAAGGGCATTAGGGTTTTCTGGGCAAAAGATAGTTTTGCCCCTCAGAATTTGAGAAATTTCAGTTTCTGTCTTTTGTCCAAATTATGAAAATACCCCTATGGATTCAGAAATTCCCTATAATGTCTCTGATTTCAGAAAATATTAATTAATTAAAAAGTTTAGTTGATTATTATTTTTTATTATTATTATCTAGTAGTCCTACATGATGATGATTATTTATACATGTGATGTATAATGTGTGGACGGATGATCATGGACCGTGTGATGTGTGTACCTGTGATTATTATTATTGAGGTCTGCGAGCCTCCATTAGATTTCTCATTTATTGTCGGACCTGCGTGTCTATGATTATGTTGTAATCACATGAGGAGGCGCAGCGGGAGCGTGGATGCGATAGCAGGACCCACGAGACGGACGATCGTGATGTATGAAGATGCATCAAGATGTCGACGGAACCGACGAGGACGAGATGGATGATCACAGGGCATGGAGATGCACCGTTGCACACATAGATCTTGATGTGAGTGATTAGGCCTATTGGCTCGGGCCTAATCATATTAGGTTGTGGTCCATGATCATCTAGTGTAATTGCTTATACACATACTAGATATGTATATATATTTGCATGCGATGTAGATATATATATTAAATATGTATATGTGTGACATGTCATATTAGGAGATCAAATCATAGAAACATCTCTCGATAATATTAAGTCGATAAACATGAGGCAATTAGATTGACCCACGTGGCCTTCCATCGTTATAAGTAGGAACTGATTCCCGGTGTAGGTTGAGTTGGTCGAGTCCCTCAAGACTCACCTATATCACGATTCGCTATCTTGCTTACAACATAGAGATGTCACCGGTGACCTGAGGGCATGGTATACTTAGTCGAGTCCCTCGAGGGTATATCATCATATCAGACTCATCTTGTAACGAAGGTGTTGACTTAACCGAGCATCATGGTTGGTCGAGTCCCTCGAGGCCATGGTGATTTGAAGGCCGAACAGGACGGGAATCACAAGGAGTTGTGATCGACAAGAGTTGCCTACCTTTTAGGCTTAGTGTGATTGGTCGAGTCCCTCGAGGTTACACTAAGACGCTGATTGGATCCTGATCCCCACTAGAAGTCTGCCGGAGACTTCCGTTTCACGTGCTGAGGGTGTCGCGTGACTCGTTAGTAAAATAGTGGGAGCATATTAAGATAGAAGTCCATATCTTAATAGTTTATTTCTTGCAAAATCTGCATGTTATTCATTTCTGCTGCATCTTTATTTTCAGAAAATGTCGCTTTCAAATCCCTTACGTGGCATACTTGATGTCAACCACCTCACTGGTCCAAATTATACGGATTGGCTCCGTAACTTGAGAATTGTTCTCACAACGGAGAAAATCGTGTACGTCCTTGATAGAGTGATGCCTGCGCCCGAAGAAGGGGCAAACGAGGATGAGATCGCTCGCTACGTGAAGTACATTGATGACTCCACTCTTGCTCAGTGCTATATGTTGGGCTCTATGACTCCTGAGTTACAGAGACAACATGAAAAGATGGATGCCAGATCCATTCTCCTACATGTCCGCAAATTGTTTGAGGAACAGGGAAGGACTCAGCGATATGAGATATCTAAGAGCCTCTTCCGCGCTAGGATGACTGAGGGGACACCGGTTCAGAACCATGTCCTAAAGATGATTGAGTGGATAGAGAAACTCACAGGTCTAGGAATGGTCCTAGAGGATAACTTGTGTGTGGACATTGTGCTTCAGTCCCTACCAGATTTCTTTTCACAGTTCATAATGAATTTTAATATGAACAAGCTTGAAGTGACTCTCCTAGAACTTCTCAATATGTTGAGGGAGGCAGAGAGTACTATCAAGAAAGAGAAGCCAGTTCTCTACACTGGTGAGACCAAAAGGAAAAGGAAAGCAGAAAGGTCCCTTAAGAAGGGAAAGGGCAAGGGCAAACCGGGTAAAGCAAAGGTTGCTAAGAAAGACCCAGCCAAGGACAAAGGCCAGTGCTTCTACTATGGTAAAGATGGGCACTGGAAGAGAAACCGCAAAGAATACCTTGCAGAAAGGGCGAAACAAAAGCTTGATGAAGCTTCAGGTACATTCATGATCAGTCTCCATTTGTCAGACTCTTATGATAACATATGGGTATTGGATACTGGTAGTGCTTATCATATATGTAATTCGTTGCAGGTTCTGGCAAGGCCTAGGAGACTAGAGAGAGGCGAGATGGACCTCAAGATTGGTAATGGAACAAAAGTTACTGTAGTAGCTGTTGGCGAGGTCGCCCTACATCTGCCTACTGGAGCTTTTATTGCATTAGATGCATATTATTTTGTTCCTTCTATTATCAAAAACATTATCTCCATTTCATGTTTAACAGTTAGTGGATATAAATTTATTTTTGAGAACAATGGTTGTTCGATATTATTAGATGATAAGATCATCACGAAAGGAATATTGCATAATGGTTTATATATGTTAGACACCACTCCACATATCATGAATGTAAATGTGTCCAAAAGGAAACGAGATGAGTTGAACAATGCATACCTGTGGCATTGTAGGCTAGGTCACATCCATGAAAAAAGGATTCAAAAGTTGCTAAATGATGGATATTTAGATCCATTCGACTATGTGTCATATGCAACTTGTGACCCTTGCATTCGTGGAAAACTGACCAACTCTCAATTTAAGGGAACTGGAGAGAGAGTCACTGAGTTGTTGGAACTCATACATAGTGATGTATGTGGACCCATGTCAACTCATACCATTGGAGGTTACTCCTACTTCATTACATTTACTGATGATTTCTCAAGGTATGGATATGTGTACTTAATGAAGTATAAGTCTGAGGCCTTTGAGAAATTTAGAGAGTATAAGTATGAGGTGGAGAACCAGACTGAAAAGAGTATCAAAACTCTTCGATCAGATCGAGGAGGTGAGTACTTAAGTACAGAGTTCACTCAGTTCCTCAAGGACCATGGGATATTATCCCAATGGACACCTCCTTATACACCTCAGCTCAATAGTGTCTCTGAAAGGAGAAATCGTACATTATTAGATATCGTACGGTCCATGATGAGTTTCGCTGACCTACCCATCTCATTCTAGGGATATGCCATAGAAACCGCAGCTTACCTTCTGAACAGAGTTCTAACTAAGTCGGTAGTGTCTACACCATATGAGATATGGAAAGGGAAGAAGCCTGATCTTAAGGTTGTTAAGATTTGGGGCTGCCCTGCCCACGTTAAAAGACACAACCCCGATAAGTTAGAATCAAGGACAGAGCGATGCAAATTTGTGGGATACCCCAAGGAAACTTGTGGGTATTATTTCTATCATCTCGAGGACCAAAAGGTCTTTGTAGCTAAGAGAGCAGTGTTCCTTGAGAAGGAACACATTCTTGGTGGAGACAGTGGGAGAATGATAGAATTGAGCGAGGTTGGAGAACCAAGCTCAAGCACCACTCTACAGCCCGAGTCTGTTCAGGTACCTAATATATAAGTTTCAACTTTACGCAGGTTTGATAGAGTATCCCATCCTCCTGAGAGATATGTGGGACATATTAGAGGAGAGGATGTAGAGGATATTGATCCTCAGACCTACGAGGAGGCTATTATGAGTATAGACTCCGGGAAGTGGCGAGAAGCCATGAATTCTGAGATGGATTCTATGTACTCCAATAAGGTTTGGAACCTAGTTGATGCGCCCGAAGGTATTGTACCCATCGGTTGCAAGTGGATCTTTAAGAAAAAGATCGGAGTAGATGGAAAGGTAGAGACCTATAAAGCAAGGCTAGTGGCTAAGGGGTATCGTCAAAGGCAAGGTGTTGACTATAACGAAACCTTCTCACCCGTAGCAATGCTAAAATCCATCAGAATTCTATTGGCTATTGCAGCACACTATGATTATGAGATCTGGCAGATGGATGTGAAAACCGCATTCCTCAATGGAAACCTCGAGGAGGAGGTGTATATGATGCAACCCGAGGGATTCATGTCCAAGAACTACCCAGATAAGGTGTGTAGGCTGCTTAGATCCATTTATGGATTAAAGCAAGCTTCCCGAAGTTGGAACATAAGATTTGATGAGGCAATCAGATCTTATGACTTTGTTAAGAACTAAGATAAGCCTTGTGTATACAGAAAGGTAAGTGGGAGCGCTATCACCTTTTTGGTATTATATGTGGATGACATCCTGATTATTGGGAATGACATAGGAATGCTATCCACAGTAAAGGCTTGGTTATCTAAACACTTCTTCATGAAGGACTTAGGGGAAGCATCCTATATTTTGGGGATTAGAATCTATAGAGATAGATCCAAGAGGATGCTTGGCTTGTCCCAGTCCAGGTACATAGAAACCATTGTCAAAAGGTTTGGCATGAAAAATTCCAAGAGAGGTCTCATACCGATAAGACATGTGATATCGCTTTCTACGAGTATGTCCCCAAAGACTCCAGAAGAAAGGGCGAACATGGATATGATACCTTATGCCTCAGCAATATGGTCTATCATGTATGCCATACTATATACTAGGCCTGATATAGCGCATGCTCTGAGTGTCATGAGCAGGTATCAGGCGGATCCAGGCTTGGAGCACTGGAAAGCAGTAAAGTGTATCCTTAAGTACTTGAGAAGGACTAAGGATCTTTTACTAGTATATGGAGGTAATGCCTTAAGGTTGAAGGCTACACTGACTCAAGTTTTCAGTCTGATGTCGATGATAGCAAGTCGAATTCAGGGTATGTGTACACCCTGAATGGAGGAGCAGTGTGCTGGAAGAGTTCCAAGCAAGATACTACTGCTGACTCGACCACAAAGGCGGAGTACATTGCTGCATCAGATGCAGCAAAGGAGGGAGTCTGGTTGAAGAAGTTCATCACAGATTTGGGAGTCATGCCGGGTAGCGAGGAGCCAATCTCCCTATATTGCGATAACAACGGGGCGATTGCTCAAGCAAAGGAACCTAGGTCTCATCAGAAATCTAAGCATGTTCTGAGGAGGTTCCACCTTATAAGAGATATTGTAACCCAAGGAGATGTAGTAGTGGAAAGAGTTCCATCCGAAGATAACATTGCAAATCCACTAACAAAGCCGTTGTCTCAGATTTGTTTTGAGCATCACAGGGGTCTGATGGGGATCAGACACATAGGTGATTGGCTTTAGGTCAAGTGGGAGATTGCTAGTCATAGGTGCCTAGCAAGCCAATCACATGAGTGATGGCACGTGTGACTTGATACAGAATCTTTTTGCTTATTATATTTTGGCGTATATCACTTTATGACTATTGCATAAATGCATACATATATTGTGATGTCCTTGGATTTGTGCAATGGGAATCGGATCGTGATGAGATCATGATAGTGAGATCGATTCACCTTTAAACACATATCCTAAATAATCCCGGTCATAGGTTACTCGAGAGGGATATCATGATAACCGGACATACTGGTGTGCTGTATACCCGTCCATATGATGGATGTAGCTAGTCTCATAGCTGCTTGTGTAGGGACACTAGGGATACAGTACAGGTGCTCATTGGAGAATGAGTTCACTGATTGATCCGCTTACGGAATGCTGGATGGTTGATGATGCCTTATTGTCAGATAGTGATTCCATAGTCCTAGTGGTGTATCTAGTCCTTAGACTTGAGACACCAAGGATGTCCTGTATGAGTGCTCCACTCTTTGATACCAGACTTATAGATTTGGTTGTCCCAAATCTAGTACAACTGGTCATTGGGAGTGGTAGTCGACCTTACGAGGGCTATTGAGTGTCGATAGAGGATCATCCACTCTCGGCGTCATGAGAGGAATATCCCATGTGTTTTTGCTCAGACAAATCCCTGGCCAGGGTCATTCGGGTTGAGGGAGAAAGAGTTCTCCGGGAGAATCCGATTAGAGCAAAACTCGAGTAGAAACCGTATGGGTCTGACAACACCATACTCGATATACGGTCTCTGGGATATTAGATGGATGAGGGACTATAGGTACATGGTAACTGAGGACAGACAAGTCCAATGGATTGGATTCCCCTGTATCGTCTGGGGACTACGGTGTAGTGGCCTAGTACGTCCGTAGTCGATGAGTCGAGTGAATTATTACAAAGATAATAATTCACTGAGTTAGAAGGAGTTC